>NC_141828.1:1967500-2047500 GCF_982586985.1 Callionymus lyra
TATCACAACACCAGAGTCAAGTACTGGACAATACTACACATATATCCTTGTTACTACAGTATTACTATACATCACTATATATAGTATTCTTGCCCTCGTATCATGATACAAGTAATACTACATTTGTTGTCTACACTTTTATCTCCTTCACTATCAAACACAGGAAATATAATTTCGAAGCTCATTTCATTAGGAGCCAAACAAGCAAATTTCTGAAGGAAAAATAAAATGCCGTCTGATTAAAAGAGTTCTGATCCGGCCCACAGGGGAGTGAAGCCTAGAACCAGTTTGTATGATGTGTGTGTTTGCTTTTTATCTTTCTGTGTGAATGTCACAGGATGTGTGTGTGTGTGATACTGACACAGTGGCAGCAGCTCAGCTGCAGGCTAGGATTAGCAGCGTCGCCTCAGCACATAAACATTGGACGTAAAAAAGAAATGAAAATGAAAAGACAACCTTCATTACTATCAGTGACACATAACCTCACCTTCGCTGCTACCATTGTACGCGGGTCGACAAGAAAACACTCGACAACATGTTCACCACGGAGCAGAAACACACACAAGACGAATAAAAGTGTTATTTTAGGGACGAGAATGAAAGTCGACGCAGAAACGATTGAATGTCGCTTAAGAATCTTCAATTCTGAAGCTGATCTGTTAATTCTACTCTTAAGTGGTGTTTTCCAAACATATTTCCATGTGTGTTGAGACGTCCTGCAGGGAGTGAGAGGAATAAAAGTTGGATGGTGTCTCCAGAGAAAAGGAACAAATGAAAACATCTTCTGCTGACAAAAGAAAGTCAAACACAGAGAAATTCTCAAAGCTTTGTCTCTCACTTCAGAAAACGCTCCGATGCAAAGCTAACCGTCCGCGGCCCGATGACACGAACCACGAGTCTGTGGAGACGCTTGCGTGTCGAACAATCTCACTTTCATGCCTTCAAACCAGTGTCAGTGTCAGAGTCACATCTGAGAAGGTGTCGCATCTCTTATGTTTAAACTTGTAATCCGCTCAAGAAGCTCAAGAACAAAAGTGCTGCACGAGTGACAAGTTTTGACAAGATAATTACACAATCACTAATGTTGCTGAACGGGATCAAAAATACACAAAACTACTTTTTCATAGTTAAAAGAATATTTACCGAACATTGACTGTGTTCGTGAAAGAATGTCGAGCAAAAACATGTAAAATCACAATAACTTGTAACTCGACGATGTTTGGTTCGAACACGAGGTGAACGTGAAATAAAACTTTATAGATCCAAGTGTAAATATCATCAAGAACACAGTAGAACTCTCTAGTACATCCATCAAGTCAGTACTAGACTTAAAACAATACAATATATTGTGATACTAAGGAACAGTATTATGTTGATAAACTATGATTCAAATAAAAATATGGTTTTGAAAGACTTTTGTTGAAATCAAAACAGTTCTGTTTAATATTAAAACAGTATCGTGAAAATAATTATTGCGATGTTTAAGTGTATAAATATACTACGAGCTCCGTTACTTTGACTCGTGACTACTTGTCCATCAAACTGCTCAACAGAAATACATCTTAGACGGCCTTACAAGTACTTTCAGCCCTTTGTGGAGGTTCCAGGAAGAAAAAACAAAGCAACACAACAAGCCTTTGTGTTTGTGATCACACATGACAACCGTGTGTTACCAGAGGAAGTATCGATACTTTGGTACCAGATACCAGCTTTTTTTAGTCACGTTACTTAGTTTCCAATACTTGACATTATTTTAACACAATGTGACGACATGTGAAATGTAACATTATACTTTCTGATGATTCCTGAGCTTCTTGTATTTGAAATAAAACTTCATATTTGCAAGTGTAAATTAAGATATTTATTTATTTTAAAAACACTTAATATGAATATATACCATCAAGTCTGAACCATCAGGTAACAGAGTCAAAACATATTTGAAAGCAAACATGAAATATAAAAATTTGTTTTATACTCAAAGGTTTCTTATCAGCACTTTTTCATCATATTATAGTTGAAGGTTTTGTAAATTATTTCAATTATACTTTAAAGCAGCTCAGTACTCTTTGAATGTATCATAGCAGTAAAAGTTACCATCAACTCTCTTTGAATGTGAAATACTCTATAAATATAAATATTACTTCCTTACTTTATTTAACAAACTTGTGTACTTCACAGTAAAGGCTTTATTTGTAACCATGGTATTGAAAAGTATTAAAGTATCGACTAAAAGTATGTTATTGATATCGACAAGTAAACGTTGGTATCTTAGTAACTATACTGGATTATTCACGACATTGCAACTACACTATGAGTAACACTAGGGGGAGCCACAAACAAAAGTGTTCAATCTTGTTTTCGCTTCGAGACACAGTTTTAATAAACAACATGAGAAATTAATGTTTTTTAACTTTTACAAGAATAATTCGCTCGTTACTTTGGAGGTTAGTAAGTTAGTCATTTATATTTGTAGAGCCAGTGGAATATGTTACGTGAAAATAAGAAGCTAAATGCACGACATAAACGTGCATAAATGGCATCTTTGGGTTTTTCTACTTATTATTTCATGAAGGTGCGACTGATTCATACGTTTACAGCTCGAAAACACATTAGTACTCTTGGAACTCCAGCCCATATCTACCATAAAGTACTGGCAACGTGCTTCAGTTCACAACTACTGACAAGAACACGTAGAACCTCAGATGGTTCAGAGGCGCCTTCGAACCTCTTGGAGAACCAAGACCTGCAGAGACGAGAACCTTCATGGACGAACAACCTCAAACAAAAGGACTCGTATCTTTTGGATAAATGTCCGAAACTAGAACTGAAGCAACTGATCTGAGCCGGTTTTAAAAGTAACAGTAACAGATCACATGACTTTACGACCTCGTAACTACTTTAGTTTGTTTTCAAACCAAAATATGTCCAAACATCAGCTTTAAAAGCTGCTGGACTCACTGTATCCTCTCGTCCTCAGTCATCATTCTTCCTCTAGCTTTGGAGGACGTAACGAGTACAGTTCATGGTCCGTGTGTTTGATAATAAGTTACTCAGGTGATGTATTTTATTAGAGACGATCACCATCAGGTGCTGCAACAACATGTCGAAGAGTTTAAACTTTCATGAGCATCAAACACAGTCACACGTTTACCTCGTCCATGAATCACAAGGATGTTGTTCACAGTATCTACGTCCAAACTACGTCTTCAACTTTTCTACACAAACATTTTTACTCCTTTACTTCCTGTTCACAGAGAAAACCGAGGCGACTTCTCCAGCTCCGCCTGGAACATGGACTTCTATCGAACACGAGCACTTCAACGAGGGTTGGAAGTGAAGAGGTTCAGACTCGAGAGTCCATCGAGCCAAGAAACGAGTCTCCGAGACAAGAATGATTTAATTGTGCCTTCGATCAAAACAATTTGTTTAATCTGGGCTTTAAGTTTCCTCCTCATTAGAACAAAACAAAGCGCGCGACAATAAAAACGATCACCCTCGTGTCATCTTACCATGAAATGATGGAATTCAAACGGCGTCCAATCAAAAGTTCAATTATGTAAATGGAGATGTGGAGTAGGATGAACAATGGAGGGAAGACGGAGGGAAGGACAAAAGGCAGGAACCGGAGAGGAGAGAACGTAGCGTGAAGAAATACACATTAACATACAAAAAGAAAATATCGCATTACTGTCGTAATCACAGCAGGAAGGGGCGGATCTTCCAGGAGAGAATACCTGTGAGCGCATGTGAGTGTGCATGTGAGTGCGCATGTGAGTGCGCATGTGAGTGCGCATGTGAGTGCGCATGTGAGTGCGCATGTGAGTGCGCATGTGAGTGCGCATGTGAGTGCGCATGTGAGTGCGCATGTGAGTGCGCATGTGAGTGCGCATGTGAGTGCGCATGTGAGTGCGCATGTGAGTGCGCATGTGAGTGCGCATGTGAGTGCGCATGTGAGTGCGCATGTGAGTGCGCATGTGAGTGCGCATGTGAGTGCGCATGTGAGTGCGCATGTGAGTGCGCATGTGAGTGCGCATGTGAGTGCGCATGTGAGTGCGCATGTGAGTGCGCATGTGAGTGCGCATGTGAGTGTGCATGTGAGTGTGCATGTGAGCGTGCATGTGAGTGTGCATGTGAGTGCGCATGTGAGTGTGCATGTGAGTGCGCATGTGAGTGTGCATGTGAGTGTGCATGTGAGTGTGCATGTGAGTGCGCATGTGAGTGTGCATGTGAGTGTGCATGTGAGTGTGCATGTGAGTGTGCATGTGAGTGTGCATGTGAGTGCGCATGTGAGTGTGCATGTGAGTGTGCATGTGAGTGTGCATGTGAGTGTGCATGTGAGTGTGCATGTGAGTGTGCATGTGAGTGTGCATGTCGACGGTGTTTAGTTCAGACGTCGGTGTGTAAGCAGGTGATAAACCTCCACACCTAAGCGAACACGACGCGTTGCCTCTTTGCTTCTCCAACAAAACGATGTTAGAATCCAGACGAGGCTCAATTGAATACGTTTGAACGTCTCATAGAAACTGTTAATATAATAATATAGATAATAAATCAATCAATTTACTCACAACCATCACAACTGCGTATCTAGTGTATTAACTACCACCTTGCCAATCAAATGAGGTCTGAATCGGCAGATCTGTTGTGTGGAGTCCCTCAAGGTTCTGTTCTGGGTCCTTTATTGTTTTTGCTGTACTTGATTCCCCTCGGTAAAATCATTCAGAGATTTACAGATGTTTCTTATCACATTTTTGCTGATGACATCCAGCTCTACTGCTCTTTTGACCCAACTGAGCCCCAGAGGCTGAACTTAGTCAATTGTTGCTAGAAATCAAACAATGAGTGAAAACACTCTACAGCTTAATGTGGACAAAACTGAAACTCTGGTGATTGTTGATGATAAGGTTCCAGGGTTGAGTCAATACTTGGGTGACTTAAGTCAGTCTGTCAAACTGAGCCTGAGAAACCTGGGTGTTGTATTTGATAAAGACATGTCTCTTGTTCAACACTGAAGAAAACTGACCAGAAACTGTTTCCTTCAACTGAGAAAAATCTCTAAACTTAGGAAAATGTTGTCGGAACATGATCTGGATCTTATAATCCATGCATTTGTTTCTTCTCGTCTGGACTATTGTAACAGTTTGTTTTCATGTCTAAACCAGAAGGATCTTCTCGCCTGCAGTTCATACTAAACTCTGAGCCGCTCTAGTAGAAGAACTCACATTTCTCCGATCCTTCAAACTCTTCACTGGCTTCCAGTTTCTTTCAGGATCATTTTAAAATTCTGGTTCTTACTTTCAGATCTATTCATGGTCAGACCTTCCATCAGTGATCTGATCCAGACTTACACCCCAGCTCGGGCTCTGAGGTCTGTGGATCAGAATCTACTTATGGTTCCACGCACACGGTTCAGGACCAGAGGAGAGAAATCTTTTCAGGCTGTTGCTCCTAAGCTTTGGAACCATCTTCTCTCTCTTTGCTCTTGATGATCTACTGACTCCTTTAAGAAACATCTTAAGACGTTTCTATTTGTTCAGGCTTTTCCTTGAATTTCTGGAACTCCTGTGTTGTTCTCAGTATTATCTTGATCTTTAAAGTATGTACTTTTTTGAGTATTGTTTTGATTGTTTAAGCGCTTTGTGACCCTGGTCTGGAAAAGCGCTATATAAATAAATATTACTTACTTACTTACTTACAACTAATGTGTCCTAATGTGTCTCAGAGTGTCCTTACAACTGTATTCATGCGTTGCATTGACGACCACGATTTCACTCATGCTGTACGTCTTCATACATATTTGACATTAAAAGAACTTAATGAGCCGAAGAAGCTTCAAGAAGGATGTAGCTTTTTTCATAGCACACGAGATAGCATCTGTATTCTTAAAACATTGTTTAAAATGTACCGTATTTTCCGGACTATAAGTGTCTCCGGAGTACAAGTCGCCATTAAATGCATAATAAAGAAGGAAAAAACATATATAAGTCGCACTGGAGTATAAGTCACATTTTTGGGGGAAATTGATTTGATAAAATCCAAGAACAGACATGTGATCTTGAAAGAGAATTAAAATAAAACTAGAGGCAACAACAGAATAATGTTACGTTACATGAAGTGAGAACCTGGTATGTTAACATAACATATGAAGAGTTATTCAGAGAACTATAGCATCAATAACTAACTAGTTTACCAAACCATCCGTGTAACTCCAAATAACTCTTCATCCTCGTGTCACTTTTAAACAACTAACTAACTCCGGAGGTAGAAGATGCTTCCTCTTCTACGTGGAAATGATCAACACAGGCCTAGAGCGCCCTCTGGTGGTTTAGTGTGAGAATAACATGTGAAATGATATACCGCTAATAATGTGTTCATAATTTCACACATAAGTCGCTCCAGAGTATAAAACGCTCCCCCGGACAAACTATGAAAAAAACTGCGACTTCTAGTCCGAAAAATACGGTAACTTTTTTCATAGCACACTAGATGACATCTGTATTTTTTAAATATATTTTTAAATAGTTTTGAAACCATTGAATTCAACCCAACGTGAATTTTCAACTGAGGGTTCAACTGAAGTACCAACTAACCTTCATAATGCCTTTAATCAAATACTTTCTTACACTCCTACCACAATATATACAGTCAGTTATTCAATATACGGTGATGTGTATTTAAGGTCATACTGGATTGTGGGAGTAAAACACTGTCATCAGTGAACAGGGAAGCAGATGAAGCACGAATGCTCCTCCCATGATGCAACACTAATAGACTCAGGGACTCATATATTCCCTTATTAAATTGTACAATTCTGAGTTCGGGGGCAGGAGTGAAGTAAAAGTATCTTGATGTTCTGTTCTATGTTAATCTTTGTATCCTTTGTCTTTGTTGTTTTTCTTTGATCCATGTTCTTTATCTTTAGACTGAGATTGTATCATCTTGTTCTTATTTATTTTATTTTTTTTTATGAAAAATTGCTGTATTGCTGTGGCTAATTGGAAAAAAACTATTTCAATAAAGTTCTAGCTAACCTAATATTGAGGCTTTATTCATCTTAAGTTCCTGACGTCATCCTGACCTTCAAACATCTACACATCACACCAACGTCCAACATCTCACACAAACTCTCCAGTAAACTCTGAGATGAAATCCTAGAGGAGGGAGTAAAGTATCCGAGGATCTTGTTCACGAGTGCGGGTTGGAAGGACCTCAGCACTAATGGGTACACTGCAAAAATCTGTTAAAAGAGAGTTAAACCAAAGGGCACAAGTCGATCCACATCTCTACCTCTGGTCAAGACTCTAGTGACTGAAATCACCCTTAGTTTTCTCCTCCAGGTGGTCAGAGATCTTCCTGAGAGATCCTCCAGGAGAGGCTCAGAATAAAACATCTTAAAACTACGTTTTTCTTGATGACCCGACGGTGACGTGTTCAGGTCCAAACCGTTAGGAGGCCGCGGGGGAGACCAGGTCTTTCATCTGGCCTGGGAAAGCCTCAGGGACCAGCTGGACATTGAATCCGGAGACTGGAATGTGTGGAGTTCCTGAGTCTGACCCCCGAGAACAGACACCGGATGAACGGACGACAAAACCACCTTTTAAAAGAAGCCGGTCCACCAAACAAACCCACTCGCTGTCTTACCATCTGACAGTCGACCAGACTCACACACACCCCCTGCTACACACACACACACACACCCCCTGCTACACACACACACACACACACACCCTGCTACACACACAGACCCCCTGCTACACACACACACACACACAACCGACGTCTATAAATGCAAGATGATAATCCTATCTGTTGTTTCATATACGCTACAGCAGGAAAATGGGTCAAATACATGGTAGACTCAGTGTGTTATTCAATTGGAAGATGTTCCCCATTCAGCAGTGAACCTGCGGGGCCAAGACAGCGGGGCCCGTGGGCTCTTGGCTGCCGAGATGGAAAATGCAAAAAAGCAGGAAAGAAAAAAAAAACAGTTCCTTTTCCTAGAATCACTTCCAAGGCTCGCTCGGCTCCAAAGGCACAGCCGTGCAAAGCACTGAAAGCACAGGACATGCATCGCACTGGAATTGAAATAATAACCCGTTCAATGCTACAAAACGCAGAGAAAAAACCATCACAAGAGGAAGTAGGGGTTCGGGGGGAGGCGCAGACGAGATCGGTGCCAGCATCACCGTCGAACGGGGAACACGGGCCATAATGCGGTGTAAGCGCTGGCTTTAGCTTGTCATGGAAGCAGCAGTAGCATTACTCACACTCACGCCTCTGCAAATTAGCTCTGGTTTCGGGGGAGAAAAGATTCGCCGCCTGGTGGCTTCGAGACGAGCGACGATATTTTGCATTTATATGCGCTGAGGTGCTTTAATTCTGGGGGGTCAGCGTGGGTTACGCATACACAACACAAATGAAATTAACCCGCATTAACATGAATCTACACACCAGATGGAACATGTGTGAAGAGCCGACACGCATCGACGACAACAACACAACGAAGAGATGACAATATATACGACACATTTCATCAACACAACTAGAGCCGAAAACTTTTACTGCGATGGATTAAAATAAGATGTAAATCTAGAGCAACATTCAAGTGTAATCTTCGTTCAACAACGGCTAGAACACAATATCCCACAATCCAGTATGACCTTAAATACACATCACTGTATACATTGAATAACTGACTGTATATGTTGTGGTAGGAGTGTAAGAAAGTATTTGATGCACTTAAATACAACATTTTAATAATAATTAATCGTTATTCAGCATCACGGTATCAATGACTGAGGATGAGAGGATACAGTGAGTCCAGCAGCTTTTAAAACTGATATTTGGACATATTTTGGTTTGAAAACAAATGAAAGTAGTTACGACTTCATCAATAGTCATGTGGTCTGTAAATACTACAACACCAAAGTACTGGACAATACTACACACATATATACTTGTTACTACACTATCACAACACCAGAGTCAAGTACTGGACAATACTACACATATATACTTGTTACTACACTATCACAACACCAGAGTCAAGTAATGGACAATACTACACATATATACTTGTTACTACACTATCACAACACCAGAGTCAAGTACTGGACAATACTACACGTATATACTTGTTACTACACTATCACAACACCAGAGTCAAGTACTGGACAATACTACACATATATACTTGTTACTACACTATCACAACACCAGAGTCAAGTAATGGACAATACTACACATATATACTTGTTACTACACTATCACAACACCAGAGTCAAGTACTGGACAATACTACACATATATACTTGTTACTACACTATCACAACACCAGAGTCAAGTACTGGACAATACTACACATATATACTTGTTACTACACTATCACAACACCAGAGTCAAGTACTGGACAATACTACACATATATACTTGTTACTACACTATCACAACACCAGAGTCAAGTACTGGACAATACTACACATATATACTTGTTACTACACTATCACAACACCAGAGTCAAGTACTGGACAATACTACACATATATACTTGTTACTACACTATCACAACACCAGAGTCAAGTACTGGACAATACTACACATATATACTTGTTACTACACTATCACAACACCAGAGTCAAGTACTGGACAATACTACACATATATACTTGTTACTACACTATCACAACACCAGAGTCAAGTACTGGACAATACTACACATATATACTTGTTACTACACTATCACAACACCAGAGTCAAGTACTGGACAATACTATATATATATATATACTTGGTACTACACTACTTCTTACCAACACCCCTACATAAGAGTATATATCTAGTATCTAGTATATATCCAAGTGTAAAAATAACATAGTATGTGTAGACTGTAGACAGTACTGCGTTCATCTCTACCATCAAACTCTTCTAACTTAAATGAATTAAATAAAGCGTCAAAGAAAGGCTGAAGTTATTCAAATGGTTTCAATCCTTCTGCGATAAAGAAGCTCGGACTGAGGAGAAGGATCAAGGAGAAGGATCTTCAATCTACAGCCTCCATTAATCTGCTTTAACTGCCGTCGTCAACAAACAAATTAGTGGTGAAATGGATTCAAAGATCAGCTTTTCCGATAGCGCCGCCATTTATCAATTAATCTAAGCGTGGGAAGAGAAAACTCATTAAGGAGCTACTTTAAGAATCAGGCTCCTCAGGTGTGTGTGTGTGTGTGTGTGTGTGTGTGTGTGTGTGTGTGTGTGTGTGTGTGTGTGTGTGTGTGTCCAGGGGTATTACAGACTTGACACAGCAGTCGAGCGTCTGCCATTGTCCAGCTGGCGTGAGCTTCAACAACGATGAGCGCGATGATAGCACAGCCAATTAAAATGGACATAATTACAAAGTCACCTCTTTGGAATCCTGATCGGAATACATCGACACACACAGTGACACACACACAAGTTGAGGAACTCAAGAGTGACGACACAATGAGACGTGAAGGTAACAACGACGATCACACCGATCAATATAAGTCGCATCATGATGTTTACAAAAGGAAAAATTGACTTGAAAACATGATTTTTCTACTTTCCTTTATAATAATTTCTATTTGATGAAGACACACATGCAAACATACAAACATCACACACACACAAACACCTGCACGCTTACACACTAACACACACACACATGTTTCTAAGCACTGAACACTTTGAACTTCTGGGCTTTCAGTTCTGTCATATTTCAAAAACTTGAAAATATGTTAAAACTTGTTGAAAATACATTAGAACACTTAAGAGGTTAAAACATGTTTGTCTGTAATGTGTTTGAAAATACGTTAAAACCTGTTGGAAATACAATAAAACAATGAACTGTATATATATGTATTTCTTTTGTTGATTCCATGAATCATTTGTAACATTTAAAAATAAAATAATCAGTTGAACGGCCAGGAATGTAATTAAAAAAAAGGGAACTTAAAAGAGTTGGAAAGTGACTTTAATTGACTTGTTAGTTGAAAGAATCATCAATTTAACACTTGAATAGTGAGATGATTGATTGCTGCAAGACTCAATTAGGGTCTCATTATGTCTACGGGGGAGAACATTCTTTACCTTATCACATACATTTGCATTTGCATGAACACGCGTGCATTAAAACACGTCGGATGGGAAGCACTGGAGTAAATTGCTTTTGCCATTAACAGAAGTACTTTGAAGTTTCCTGCAAGTGAAGACGTGTTTAATTGAATCAACGGTGGAGGAGGAAGCGCTTCATTAGAAGAAGGCGTGGGGGGTCTGAGACCTTCCATCGTCCAAAGACTTTTTAAAGAGCAAAGACTTATCTCTTGAACCAAAGCCCCTTAAACTTCACCTCAAACCCTGGATATACTTCTGGCTCTAAACCCACTCGCACCTGGAGCACCGACGCAGATTAAGACCAGATTAAGATAAAGTTACTTCTTGTGGAGCCGCCGTGTCATTCAAACCGCCGGCCACTGGATACAAGTGCACGGGAGACAAAAAAGGTTTTGCTTCTTCCTCATATACACATGCACACAAAAGGCTCTCTGGCCATCCTCATAAGCCCTATTAGTCTGCCATAGAGCCTCTCATAGCAGACATCAATCACGGAGGGATTAGCGAGTCTCTCTTTAAACGAGTGGCCAAGGAAACTTCCCTTCAACTCAAAGGCAGGTTTCGCTCATTCAGAGATTACACAGCGATTTGTTTTCATTTCGTCTCCATCTCCATCATTTTCTGTTCGACTTGCTTTTCGTCCTCCGTCCTCCTTCCTCCTGCCTCCTGCCTCCTTCCTCCTTCCTCCTGCCTCCTGCCTCCTTCCCCCTTCCCCCTTCCTCCTGCCTCCTTCCTCCTTCCCCCTGCCTCCTGCCTCCTTCCCCCTTCCTCCTTCCTCCTGCCTCCTGCCTCCTTCCTCCTGCCTCCTTCCTCCTTCCTCCTGCCTCCTGCCTCCTTCCTCCTGCCTCCTTCCCCCTTCCCCCTGCCTCCTTCCTCCTGCCTCCTTCCTCCTGCCTCCTGCCTCCTTACTTCTGCCTCCTGCCTCCTGCCTCCTTCCTCCTTCCTCCTGCCTCCTTCCTCCTTCCTCCTGCCTCCTGCCTCCTTCCTCCTGCCTCCTGCCTCCGTCCTCCTGCCTCCGTCCTCCTGCCTCCTTCCTCCTGCCTCCTTCCTCCTGCCTCCTGCCTCCTTCCTCCTTCATCCTGCCTCCTTCCTCCTGCCTCCTGCCTCCTGCCTCCTGCCTCCTGCCTCCTTCCTCCTTCCTCCTTCCTCCCTCCTCCTGCCTCCCTCCTCCTTCATCCTTCCTCCTGCCTCCTTCCTCCTTCCTCCTTCCTCCTTCCTCCTGCCTCCTTCCTCCTGCCTCCTGCCTCCTTCCTCCTTCCTCCTTCCTCCTGCCTCCTTCCTCCTTCCTCCTTCCTCCTGCCTCCTGCCTCCTTCCTCCTTCCTCCTGCCTCCTTCCTCCTTCCTCCTGCCTCCTTCCTCCTTCCTCCTTCCTCCTGCCTCCTTCCTCCTGCCTCCTGCCTCCTGCCTCCTTCCTCCTTCCTCCCTCCGTCTCCCGGCTCGTGAGGTAATCCCTGGCAGATAAAACTAAGGAGGACTTACTGAAGGCAGATTACAAGAAGGCCCTTTTTACAGCCGTCGGCCCGGGCAGGAGGAAGGCGAGCTCTTTGCGGCGCTGAACTGGTGAACTCCACGTACGGAGGTGGAGAAATAACACACATCACAGCGACGGGAGCGACACGTGTCGCACACAACACGCCTGCTGACGACAACACGGAGCGAGAGAGAGAACGGAGAGTAAATATTGATCGTCGACTTATTTACGGCAACAACTACGTCTGTATTTTAGGTTTGTTATGTTTTCAAATGAAGGTCATTTAAAGAGTCACATGATAGTGAAGGTTAATCTAGTTAAGAAACTCATGTATTTGTTAAACACGCTTCAGTGGAAACAAACATTTGACAAATGTATCTTAAATGAAATTCCAATGTTAAGTTAAAATGTAGAAGTTAATTAGTACGACAGAGATCGAGGGAAGGAAACGGGAGCGAGTCCAGTTCAGTTCCTCGTCTCCCATAAGATCCGATGACAGAGGGGGGTCTGAAGGGGGTCTGTAGGGGGTCTGAAGAGGGTCTGTAGAGGGTCTGTCCGGAGAAGAGAAGACATTGAGAGGTTCCTGCTCATTTCTCCTTTAGGATTATTCTTCTAATATTACACAGCTTATTAAGGCCAATGAAAACTCTCCGTCTCCGTGTGTTCGTGTGTGTGTGTTCGTGTGTGTGTGTGTGTGTGTTCGTGTTCGTGTGTTCGTGTGTGTGTGTTCGTGTGTGTGTTCGTATGTGTGTGTGTGTGTTCGTATGTGTGTGTTCGTATGTGTGTGTTCATGTGTGTGTGTGTCCATGTATGTGTGTGTGTGTTCATGTATGTGTGTGTGTGTCCATGTATGTGTGTGTGTGTTCATGTATGTGTGAGTGAGTGAGTGAGTGAGTGAGTGAGTGAGTGAGTGAGTGAGTGAGTGAGTGAGTGAGTGAGTGAGTGAGTGAGTGAGTGAGTGAGTGAGTGAGTGAGTGTGTGTGTGTGTTCTTTGAGTCGACACCAGTCACTGCTCCGCAGGAAACTTTATAAATAGATAAAACTTTATTGAAAACTTTCAGTCGACGCCACCTTTTACTGAATCAAATGTGTCCCTTTTGATGGAACGCTGTTCCAAAGGAAGACACTTAAATAAGTCATTTATCTCTGAAACTTTTCTTTCTCCATCTTTCTGTGCAGCAGCTCTGACTCTGAATAACCTTCATGTCTCGGCATCAACAACGATCTTCCATCCAACACATGAAGTTTGAAACAAGAAGAGAAACTTATCAAAGAAGACGAACAGAATGGATTGACCGCGGAGGTGCAAGGCTGGGAAAGATCATGGAGAAGACGACTGTCCTCGTCTCTGGGGTTCCCCGACGTCTGCAGAAAAACACCCCTCGGTCGTCAAAGCAACCTCGCGCAGCACGGCTGCGGCGCCAGCTAATTAAGAAATAACACAGCCTTCTGCGAACTCAATTAAATCATGTTAATTTATTCTCATTTCAATTTAGAAGTGGACTGAACTGGAGGAGGAGCCTGGAATAAAGTGGAGGCGACGGAAGGCTCTGGCCTCGGCCTCCCTTTGGCTCCGGCGCTCCTGCGACCTCCAAACTATTTAATTTCAACCCTTTGATTAACTCGACTAATCACTCGTCCAGTGAAGAAATACTTCTGTCGTCTCCGTCCTCGTCTCAGCGCCACTGAAGACACCAGTGGAGACCTGCAGCTCAAACATTCTTTCATAGGTTGATGTTTTGATGCACAAACTTAAGGATTGTACATAAAACTGTGTTGAACTTTGTCCTGTGAAGAAAAAACCATGAAAGCTACAAAAGAGTCGAATCCCAAGT
This sequence comes from Callionymus lyra, assembly GCF_982586985.1. Classification (NCBI taxonomy): domain Eukaryota; kingdom Metazoa; phylum Chordata; class Actinopteri; order Syngnathiformes; family Callionymidae; genus Callionymus; species Callionymus lyra. The sequence goes on from NC_141828.1 coordinate 1,981,937, forward strand.
TGATAATTGAAACTTTTATCTACATTTTAGATAAAAGTTCAGCGCGGTCGTCTCACAGCAAGAAGGTTGAGCCGACCTTTCAGTGTGTAGTTAGTTTGTTCTCCTCGTGTTGTGTGGGTTTACTCCGGACACTCCGGTTTCCTCCCACAGTCCAAAAACATACAGAGGTTGATTGAGAACTTGTGGAAAATGGTCCGTAGATATGAGTGTGTGTGTGAATGGTTGTCTGTCTTTGTGTGTCCTGAGACAGACTGGCGTCCTGTCCAGGGTGTCCCCTGCCTCTCACCCTATGATACTGGGATAGACTCCAGTCTCCCCGCGACCCCCGAATAAAGCGGTAAACAATGAGTGAATGAATCTACATTTTAAAGTTTAGATGGTGTTTCTATGTAAACACACGAGTTTGTCTTGTCTTAAAAACATACATTCTGGTGAGAAACACCATCTTGTCGTACGTTATGAAGTATTTTTTGTTTGTATCGCTCAACGGAGCAGGAGTGAAAAGTGCCAAAAAAGGAAAGAAATAAGAAGAAATGACAAATAACTACAGTGGACTTTGCTCCGCCCTCATCACCTCAATACATGAACCCTTTCAATCACATCTACTCTGATGGATCGGGATCTAACTCACGCCTGCTGCTCCTTCTTCACTGCCCTCACATTGCACTTTCCAAAGAGGACTGGACTCGGCCTTGGTAACCGGTTCTATTCGTAGGTTGTCCTGGTTATGGAGGATCTAATAACTGACATGATGTGGTCGAGGGTCAGTTGAAGAGGGTCCGAACGAGTCAAAGATGAAAACTTGAAGTTTTAGTTTCAGGACTTCAGGGACGGATGGAGGTTCGTGTCCAGGTTGGAGATGTATGACCCACAGGAGTTCAGATGTTCTGGACGTCAAGAAGGAAGGAAGCGTCACGAGAAGGATGGACTAGACACGAGCACACAGATCTGTCACTGCAGGAGTGAATGTAGATCTTGATGAACCAGATCTTGATGAACCAGATCTTGATGAACCAGATCTTGATGAACCAGATCTTGATGAACCAGATCTTGATGAACCAGATCTTGATGAACCAGATCTTGATGAACCAGATCTTGATGAACCAGATCTTGATGAATCAGATCTTGATGAACCAGATCTTGATGAACCAGATCTTGATGAACCAGATCTTGATGAACCAAATCTTGATGAATCAGATCTTGATGAACCACATCTTGATAAACCAAATCTTGATGAACCAGATCTTGAAGAACCAGATCTTGATGAACCAGATCTTGATGAACCAGATCTTGATGAACCAGATCTTAATGAACCAGATCTTGAAGAACCAGATCTTGATGAACCAGATCTTGATGAACCAGATCTTGATGAACCAGATCTTAATGAACCAGATCTTGATGAACCAGATCTTGATGAACCACATCTTGATGAACCAAATCTTGATGAACCAGATCTTGAAGAACCAGATCTTGATGAACCAGATCTTGATGAACCAGATCTTGATGAACCAGATCTTGATGAACCAGATCTTGATGAACCAGATCTTGATGAACCAGATCTTTATGAACCAGATCTTGATGAACCAGATCTTTATGAACCAGATCTTTATGAACCAGATCTTGATGAACCAGATCTTTATGAACCAAATCTTGATGAACCAGATCTACATCATGTATCTTTATAAGTTGGACCTCAAGGAGAGTCTAGTAGATAAGAAACGTGAAATCAAAATCAATGACCATGTCATTTAAATACATCGGAAAACAAACACTTCAGGAACTTTTACAGAAACGCTAAATTATTTTGATTTTAACCACTGAGCACCTGAACATTTCAAGTTAAAGAAACTTTTAAAACATTTGAATCTCAATCTATTCAAGAAGCAGACGAGTGTAATATCCAACTTTCTTCTTCAAACTTTTGCTCGCATCACTTTTTCTTTATATTAAAATACAGCCGATAATTCGTGAAGCGAAGCCTCGACAAAAAAAACTTGGCGCATTTAGGTGTAAAAATCTGTGGAATTGAGACGGCGCTGGAACAGAAGTGAGGGATAAACTGAACTACTGGGAGGAGTGAACTCAGCCTCGGGTCGAGGAGATGGACTGGATCAGATCAGACGGGGCTCACAACCGCCCGACAGGAACTCCCTCTGTTCATTTAAATTAATCCCACATTTCCATCCACCAAAGCCTCAACTCTAACTTCCTTAAAGGAATCTATATCCTGTGCAACAAAGAGGCTCCAAAACACCACTTTGACCCGACAAACGTTCAAACTTTATCCACAAAATAACTCTTTGAACAACAAACAGCAACACCTGTGTCTCACCTGTCAATCAACATCTGATCTTCATTGATAACAGGACTTGAGTACGACCTTAAAAGATTAGCATCATTATCTCGCTGCCCTCAAATGTTGATGAACATTTCCTGCTCTCCTGATGTCCATCAATAATCAAGTCTCATTAGGAAACGCCTCGACCGTCGCACACGTTCCAACACAAATGAAGTTATTAAAATGGAAGTTTGCTGAAGAAAATTGCTTCTGTTTCATCAAATTCAAATGCGACCTCTTGGTGTTGGACTCAATTAAAGACCAGTGAAGCAGTTCAAGGCAGGAAGGAAGAGCCGAGCTCCATAGATGGTGAATTAGAACGTGGACGACAATATGTTAACACACAACACAACTTTCATTTTCAGCAACACTGCCGTCCCTTGATTGAATTCACATTAATGCTGGAACTGTATTTTAATCAGTGGTAAAAAATAAACTCTATACATTTCATATCACACTAGTTAATGATTGTTAAAAGTGTTTGTGATGGTTTCAAATTAAATGGACAATAAACACGTTTAAAGTATTTAAAATACACACAATATCTGCTGCAGGTCATCATCATAGGGAATCAAAAGATAGTCGTCATTGAAAGGATCCGAACCATATGTGCTTCTATAAGTGGATGTAAATCCAACAAATGTGTGGAATCCTGGTTCCGGGAGGAAGTGGACGTTCACCATATGTTGTGTGGAAACTGATTCACTACAATCTGTCACTCAAGGGTTGTTTAAAATGCAATGATATGGAGGATGAAAGGAATTTAACGCTCGGTCTGTCATTGTTCGTCTGAATTGTTGCACTTTGATGAGTTATTATTTAAAATAAACACAATATTAACACTTTGATGAGTTATTATTTAAAATAAACACAATATTAACACTTTGATGAGTTATTATTTAAAATAAACACAATATTAACACTTTGATGAGTTATTATTTAAAATAAACACAATATTAACACTTTGATGAGTTATTATTTAAAATAAACACAATATTAACACTTTGATGAGTTATTATTTAAAATAAACACAATATTAACACTTTGATGAGTTATTATTTAAAATAAACACAATATTAACACTTTGATGAGTTATTATTTAAAATAAACACAATATTAACACTTTGATGAGTTAAATTATTTAAAATAAACACAATATTAACACTTTGATGAGTTATTATTTAAAATAAACACAATATTAACACTTTGATGAGTTATTATTTAAAATAAACACAATATTAACACTTTGATGAGTTATTATTTAAAATAAACACACTATTAACACTTTGATGAGTTAAATTATTTAAAATAAACACAATATTAACACTTTGATGAGTTAAATTATTTAAAATAAACACAATATCAACACTTTGATGAGTTAAATTATTTAAAATAAACACAATATTAACACTTTGATGAGTTATTATTTAAAATAAACACAATATTAACACTTTGATGAGTTATTATTTAAAATAAACACAATATCAACACTTTGATGAGTTAAAGTAAATATGTGAAGATTGTTACTGTATGTACTATTTATATATATATATATATATATATATATATATATATATGTATATAGCACTGTATGGTTTCTTTTTTGGCTTTCAAATCAAATGAAGTTATTTTATAGTAAAAAATAAAATGATACGACGTCATAATAACAATTAACATGTTCACAGCTTTTTGTTATTTTTTGTGTTGCAATTTAACTCGTGGCCTCTAGATGGCAGCAGTTATTACTTCCTCCGCCAGGAGAAAAAGGAAGAATTAAATCCAGCCATGACTGAGGATGAGAGGATACAGTTGATTCCAGCAGCTCTTAGAACTTTAGGAAGCAGTTCTGAATTGGTATTTTGTAAATGATACATCTTTAGCTTCATGCTAGGATGTTATTAAAGAGTTTCTAACATGTGTTTGCAGTTTTCTTCTCAAGGAAATACCAAGTTGTATGTGTAGTACACCTTTAACACAACCACAATTTGTACCTTTTGGCGAGCGTGATAATAAAATGATTTATTTTTGCCACTATAAATGTTAAAACACGTGTAAGAGTTCTCGACGTCCTCGTTAATACTCGTCGCGAGGATTAAAGCTCGTTGTTTTATCTCCACACGACGGTGGAGAAAAATACATTCAAATGGAAAACACAGATCTGGGAACCTCTCGGACCAGATAGGTGGAGGCGAGCTGGGTTTTAGGGGGAGACGATAAACCACCCCACCAGTCCTGGGGCGCCTGAACACAATGAGGCGCATCTACACGCCGCACACGTCCAGCCGAGACACGTCGTTCCAGCTCTTCATGGAAGGAACGTTCCTCTTAATCCCTCCTGACTTCATACGTTCAAAGGTCATCTAACAGGATCCACAGGGTGAGATGTGTGGACGTGTTATAGTGTCACAAATAAACAACAACCAGACTTCTTTTTTTAATCCACAACCCTGTGCGTGTCTTGCTCAGGGACACGACGGCAGGATTTCATTGGTGCTAGGATTGAAAGCACAGCTTCTCAGGAACCAGAGCGAACCCTATGACCCCGCAATGACATTAATAGACGATTCAAGAATTCCGTTGCTCTCGTCGGGACTCGAACCCTCAACCTATGGAGGTGGAAGAACATCTGATCTACTGCAGGAGTCCTTCAAACACCTTTCTGAGTCCAGACTCAATGCTAGGAGACCAACAAACACTGAGATGGTGAAAAACCTGGGAATAGTTATTTAAGAATGATAAAACATTCAATCTTAACACGGTTTTAATAAAGTTTTTGAGACAATATGCAGGTTATAAACAGGAGCGTCACTGATCTGATCCAGCCTTACACCCCAGCTCGGGCTCTGAGGTCTGTGGATCAGAATCTACTTATGGTTCCACGCACACGACTCAGGACCAGAGGAGAGAAATCTTTTCAGGCTGTTGCTCCTAAGCTTTGGAACAATCTTCTCTCTCTTTGTGTTTGATGATCTACTGACTCCTTTAAGAAACATCTTAAGACGTTTCTATTTGTTCAGGCTTTTCCTTGAATTTCTCGAACTCCTGTGTTGTTCTCAGTATTATCTTTATCTTTAAAGTATGTACTTTTTTGAGTATTGTTTTGATTGTTTAAGCGCTTTGTGACCCTGGTCTGGAAAAGCGCTATATAAATAAATATTACTTACTTACTTACTCAATCTGAAGGTTCTAAAATCTTTGAGCAGCAGAAGTTCAGGTCCAGTTAAGTGAACATTTACCAAACAGGATAAATATTAATTTATCTCTTTTATTGTTGACTTTTCCATCTTAGCCCCGTCTCTAGGTCACCATAGCAACAACAACTTTCATCAACCGTCACATGACCTAGAAGTCTGGATCTCCTTGGGAATGAATTTGACATGTTTGTGACAGAGAAACAAATGTTACTGTAATATTTCCTCTGTATTGATCAGATCATCAAAGGCGAGACTTTTTGTTTTGTTGAATGTTTGATCCTCTCGTTACAGTAAGTTTGGTGATGAAATGTTGAACCCTGTGACCTTTTGAAAATCAAGTGAATCCTTTCACATTTATTTGACCTCAGGGTCATGTATTTAAGGAAGACAGGGAGGCTTTTGACCTTTGACCCAGAGACAACACAAGGGATACCGCAAACACTTTTGTTTTCAGGCTTTCGAGTCACCTTGACCCAGAGAAAACACAAGGGATACCACAAACACAATTGTTTCCAGGGCCTTCGGGTCACCCTGACCCAGAGACAACACAAGGGATACCACAAACACTTTTGTTTCCAGGGCCTTCGGGTCACCCTGACCCAGAGACAACACAAGGGATACCACAAACACAATTGTTTTCAGGCCTTTGAGTCACCTTGACCCAGAGATAACACAAGGGATACCACAAACACAATCGTTTCTGGGCCTTTGGGTCACCCTGACCCAGAGATAACACAAGGGATACCACAAACAAATTTGTTTCCGGGCCACCTTGACCCAGAGACAACACAAGTGATACGGCAAACACAATTGTTTCCGGGCCTTCGGGTCACCCTGACCCAGAGATAACACAAGGGATACCACAAACAAATTTGTTTCCGGGCCACCTTGACCCAGAGACAACACAAGGGATACCACAAACACTTTTGTTTTCAGATTCAAGTCACCCTAACCCAGAGAAAACCCAAGGGATACCACAAACACTTTTGTTTTCAGGCCTTCGGGTCACCCTGACCCAGAGACGACACAAGGGTTAGAGCCAAACGACTGCGGTTCTATTTTATTACCCATGAGCACCAGGAAGACAGTCTAGCGTGTCGCCGTGCAAACGTATCATTACAGATACAAATCAAATTAGACGTCGCGTCACAAACGCCGGAGCCAACTTCCCAATATCCTTTCAATCTTCCTAAATTTATATTTCGCTCGGAGGCAGGGCGACCCCTCGCAGCCCACCACGGGCCACTGACTCCGGGTAATTAAAGTGGTTCAGAGCCCCCCACTCCCACGGTCACACACAACTGCGGCGCCGTGATAAAGGCACTGTGCCATAATTACATGGACGACCGACACCGCCGCCCGGCGACACTAAAACAGTCAGCCAGCCACCGAGGAGCGAGAGCGGTGTGTGTGTGTGTCGGCAAAGTTACAGTACGGCGTGTGTGTGTGTGTGTGTGTGTGTGTGCGCCCCCGAAGTGGGCGAGCGGGGGGTCAACACCCCCTTGTGATCGCTCTGCTGTAGTTAAGCCCCCTGTGTTTAAGCCCCACATGGGCCCAGTGAGCGTCACACACACACACATGTACGCACACACACACACACACACATGTACGCACACGCACACACACACACACACACACACACTCTTAACCCCCTCCAGCCCAGTCAATCATTCCCCACCACTGGTCTGACTCCTGCCACGAGTGTGTGTGACCAGCAGCCATTTAATTAGAGCCGCCATGATTTACCTCGTTTGCATAAATAAATAAACATATGAAAACACTCCATCAGACAAATACCTGTATTCAAATGAGCGGCTTAAGAACTCGCGGGAGCATTAAGAACCGGACCCCGGGACGGATGGAGGGCAAGGACTGCTGGGTCTTAGGAACTTTAAGTGTACAAACTAAATATCAAAATACTTTTATACACTAAACCCTGAACTGTATTTATTAAGGAAACCATCACCGAAGACAACAGACACGTTATTCAAATACAGTACTTGACTCTGGTGTTGTGATAGTGTAGTAACAAGTATATATATGTAGTATTGTCCAGTACTTGACTCTGGTGTTGTGATAGTGTAGTAACAAGTATATATGTGTAGTATTGTCCAGTACTTGACTCTGGTGTTGTGATAGTGTAGTAACAAGTATATGTGTAGTATTGTCCAGTACTTGACTCTGGTGTTGTGTTAGTGTAGTAACAAGTATATATGTGAAGTATTGTGAAGTACTTGACTGTGGTGTTGTGATAGTGTAGTAACAAGTATATATGTGTAGTATTGTCCAGTACTTGACTGTGGTGTTGTGATAGTGTAGTATCAAGTATATATGTGTAGTATTGTCCAGTACTTGACTCTGGTGTTGTGATAGTGTAGTAACAAGTATATATGTGTAGTATTGTCCAATACTTGACTCTGGTGTTGTGATATTGTAGTAACAAGTATATATGTGTAGTATTGTCCAGTACTTGACTCTGGTGTTGTGATAGTGTAGTAACAAGTATATATGTGTAGTATTGTCCAGTACTTGACTCTGGTGTTGTGATAGTGTAGTAACAAGTATATATGTGTAGTATTGTCCAGTACTTGACTCTGGTGTTGTGATAGTGTAGTAACAAGTATATATATGTAGTATTGTCCAGTACTTGACTCTGGTGTTGTGATAGTGTAGTAACAAGTATATATGTGTAGTATTGTCCAGTACTTGACTCTGGTGTTGTGATAGTGTAGTAACAAGTATATGTGTAGTATTGTCCAGTACTTGACTCTGGTGTTGTGTTAGTGTAGTAACAAGTATATATGTGAAGTATTGTGAAGTACTTGACTGTGGTGTTGTGATAGTGTAGTAACAAGTATATATGTGTAGTATTGTCCAGTACTTGACTGTGGTGTTGTGATAGTGTAGTATCAAGTATATATGTGTAGTATTGTCCAGTACTTGACTCTGGTGTTGTGATAGTGTAGTAACAAGTATATATGTGTAGTAATGTCCAGTACTTGACTCTGGTGTTGTGATAGTGTAGTAACAAGTATATATGTGTAGTATTGTCCAGTACTTGACTCTGGTGTTGTGATAGTGTACTAACAAGTATATATATATGTAGTATTGAAGAGTACTTGACTCTGGTGTTGTGATAGTGTAGTAACAAGTATATATGTGTAGTATTGTCCAGTACTTGACTCTGGTGTTGTGATAGTGTAGTAACAAGGATATATGTGTAGTATTGTCCAGTACTTGACTCTGGTGTTGTGATAGTGTAGTAACAAGTATATATGTGTAGTATTGTCCAGTACTTGACTCTGGTGTTGTGATAGTGCAGTAACAAGTATATATGTGTAGTATTGTCCAGTACTTGTCTCTGGTGTTGTGATAGTGTAGTAACAAGTACAGTATATACGTGTAGTATTGTCCAGTACTTGTCTCTGGTGTTGTGATAGTGTAGTAACCAGTATATATGTGTAGTATTGTCCAGTACTTGACTCTGGTGTTGAGATAGTGTAGTAACAAGTATATATGTGTAGTATTGTCCAGTACTTGACTCTGGTGTTGTGATAGTGTAGTAACAAGTATATATGTGTAGTATTGTCCAGTACTACAATACTAACTACTTTCATTTGTTTTCAAACCAAAATATGTACAAACATCAGCTTTAAAAGCTGCTGGACTCACTGTATCCTCTCGTCCTCAGTCATCACCAAGATATTGCAGCAAGGAACGGCGGACGAGTTGTTGGACAAAAATGAATCAAAACTTTTATTTTGTTGTCAATGAGTTGACGTTAAGCATGGAAGAGCTGGAGAATGAAGATACGACCGTCATACGACCGTCATACGACCATCATACGACCGTCATACGACCGTCATACGACCGTCATACGACCAACATACGACCAACATACGACCGTCATACCACCATCATACGACCGTAATACGACCATCATACGACCATCATACGACCATCATACGACCATCATACGACCAACATACGACCATCATACGACCATCATACGACCAACATACGACCATCATACGACCATCATACGACCATCATACGACCGTCATACGAGCATCACGGCGCTGATGGATCTACTTCCTAAAACAAAAGATGTCTACCTTGGGCGAGGAGGAGGAGACCTGCTCCCTCACCATGAGGGCGGCCACAGGGCCGGGCCCCGCCGTCTGGGCTCGCTCCCCGTCTGCGGCGCCGCCGGTCCTGAGGAGAGGAGGTGGACCGGGACCGGTGCCAGCGCTGGTACCAGGGGGCGGCGGCGCCCTCCTCTTCTGGCAGCTGCTCGTGCTGAGGGGGGGTCGACTCGCAGGGGTCTGCGTGGGGCTGGATGTCCTTGGCTCGTAGAACGGGTTGGATCTGGAGGCGCAGAAGAATAACATGGACCGGATGAGACGAGGACGGGAAGAAAGTTCTGATCGAGAACCGTCGACGTTCTTCAAACACGATCAAAGCTAGTATTTGAAGTGAATAGAAGTATTAGAAATAGATACGTTTCATCAGAATATAGTTGAATAATAACATGTTTAACGTTCAAACATTGAACTTTTGTTGAACTGTTTGACATATTGACGATAATAACATTTGAAAAATGTAAGTACAATTTTTTTTTAACGACACAAAGAGCTCGATATATAATTAACACACAATACTTAAAGTACTTTCAGCCAATCACGCGACACGTGACGACGTCTCTGTTAAAAAAGACATTATTTAAAAATATTATCATTCATTCATTTATTTATTTAATGTCTACTGCTTTATCCAGGGGTCGGGCTAGGGCGAGAGGCAGGGGACACCCTGGACAGGACGCCAGTATGTCTCAGGACACAAAGACACACAACATTCACACAAACACACACCTATAGACAAGTTCTTAATCAACCTCTGTATGTTTTTGGACTGTGGGAGGAAACCGGAGTTCCCGGAGTAAACCCGGGAGAACATAAAGGCGACCGCACTAACCACTGCGCCACCGAGCACCCTTACTTAAAATGATTAGTTTTATTTAATTGAATTATTTAAAAATGTAGAAATGAGTGAATTAAATGAGTAAAAAATAAATAAATTAAGGCTTAAACACGACAACATTTCCTTCAAAATTCTTCCACAGAGATCATTGAAATATTAGCTTTTATTGATGAATTCAATCATTTCTATAAACGATGGTTATGATCTAAACCGAGAACAAACATCGTGTTTGTGTCACAGTTTTTAAATCAATATCTCAGTGTCACTGATTCACTTCCTGCTCATGAAGCTTCTCTCACGAACGTCCACGGAAACTAGAACCGTAGCATCACGACCATGAGTGGCCTCGACACAAAAGACAGGCAGGTAACAGTAGATGCAGGTGCACCAGAGGTCAAACCTCGGTGACCTCATATCCTCGCTGACCAGGGCGAGTGACAGACGAGCGCACGTCGAGGAACTCACTCAACACGCCACAAACGATCCTAAACAAACACCGGGTCGAGGTCAGCGCCGGAGACCAGAAAACCCGACTCGCCAGCGGCGTGACAGAGTGAGGGGTTGAGAGAAGAGGGGGATGAGAATAAAGGAAGAGCAGGAGGTTGAACAGTGGAAACACTGCCCTCTTGAACCGCAGAAATGTTGCTGCTTTAGCAGACAAAGCTGAGGAGCGACAGCGTCTACGAGCGTCTGTGCAAACATACGTCCAACACACGTCCGTCACGTTGACAGTCGAGTCTTCAACCTTCTTTTCAAAACCATGAACAATTCCGACATTTTTGACACTCGATGACAGTTTTTTCACCACGAACTTCAAGTAGAAATTCACTTCTTTACACATGACCTTCTCAACGTAATCATTTTTGTTTCACTCACAATGTTTTGTTCACTGAACAGTCGAATCAAAGATCCAAAGAGACGATGATGATGAACTTGTTCTGATGGTTAATAACCACAGATATATTTGGACGGTTTCTCCTCTTAATCACTATAAACTCTTCATTTCACATCATTTATCTTAAACTATTTAAGCCATTCTGCATACAATTAGTATGTTCTCCACGTGTGGGTTTACTCCGGACACTCCGGTTTCCTCCCACAGTCCAGAAACATACAGAGGTTGATTAAGAACTTTGGGAAATTGTCCATCGGTATGAGAGTGTGTGTGAATGGTTGTCTGTCTTTGTGTGTCCTGCAACGGACTAGCGTCCTGTCCAGGGTGTCCCCTGCCTCTCGCCCTATGAAACTGGGATAGAATCCAGTCTCCCTGCGACACCGGTAAGAGGTAAAGCGGTAGAAAATGAATGAATGAATGAAGATAGATCTACCATATACACAAATAGTTTTGATATGTTGGGGAAATAATCCAATAATTGTTAAAAGAAATTAAACAGATTTCATCCAGTGAATGTATTAAATAACATTATATTTTGGTCAAAATGTCAACATTTCTAGCTTCATGTTGCTATAACTGACTATAATGGAAGCAGGAATGAGAGTGAAAGGAAGAAATGTGGGAGCGACAAGGTAAAAGAATGCAGAGAAACAAGAGGCCCCTTGTCTCGTTGACAGAGTCCCGTCACTCGACCCTCATCACACGTTTACAAGGAGAGCGAGACCGTCACGACCGAGACGATATCAACACCTTTTAAAGGCTGTGTGGAAAAAATCTGCAGAAAAAATACGGGTCGTAGACGAAACAATGTCTTATTGACAAATAAATGGTGCAAAGAGGCTTTTGAACATTTTCTTTTCCCAGAGACAGGTCTGAGTAAAATGAGTTGACGAATCAAAGGTAAAAACTAAAGAAAATAATTTAATGAGACTTTATTCAAGTAAATTGTCCTGAATTACTTTTGTACAACATTAGTTATAAGTAAGTAAGTAATTTGTATTTGTATAGCACTTTTCTAGACCAGGGTCACAAAGCGCTTAAACAATCAAAACAATACTCAATAAAATATATACTTTAAAGATCAAGATAATACTGAGAACAACACAGGAGTCTCACAGAATCAAGGAAAATCCTGAACAAATAAAAACGTCTTAAGATGTTTCTTGAAGGAGTCAGTAGATCATCAAACACAGATGTTTCTTGAAGGAGTCAGTAGATCATCAAACACAGATGTTTCTTGAAGGAGTCAGTAGATCATCAAACACAGATGTTTCTTGAAGGAGTCAGTAGATCATCAAACACAGAGATGTTTCTTGAAGGAGTCAGTAGATCATCAAACACAGATGTTTCTTGAAGGAGTCAGTAGATCATCAAACATAGAGGGCGATCTGACCATGAATAGATCTGAAAGTAAGAACCAGAATTTTAAAATGATCCTGAAAGAAACTGGCAGCCAGTGAAGAGTTTGAAGGAGAAATGTGAGTTCTTCTACTAGAGCAGCCAGTGAAGAGTTTGAAGGAGAAATGTGAGTTCTTCTACTAGAGCAGCCAGTGAAGAGTTTGAAGGAGAAATGTGAGTTCTTCTACTAGAGCAGCCAGTGAAGAGTTTGAAGGAGAAATGTGAGTTCTTCTACTAGAGCAGCCAGTGAAGAGTTTGAAGGAGAAATGTGAGTTCTTCTACTAGAGCAGCCAGTGAAGAGTTTGAAGGAGAAATGTGAGTTCTTCTACTAGAGCGGCTCAGAATTCTGGCTGCAGAGTTTAGTATGAACTGCAGGCGAGACAGAACCTTCTTGTTTAGACATGTATTGCATTATATTATTATATAAAGGTTGAGTACTTTTCTCCTTGTTTGAGTCACGAGGGTCAAGAAGTCATTTGTTAGTTCAGGCTACAGTGACATACGCTGGAGTCGGTTTCAAAGAAAGTCAAGTAAATAACTCACTCATCGAGCTCCTCCTCCTCGTTGGTGGCAGCTGTGTCTGCGTACAAGTACTTGCTCATGTCCACCGGTCGGACTCCTTTCCTCTGTCTGGGCTTTGGGGGTTCGGGATCCGGTGTGAGGTCCGGGTCTTGGTCCGGGTCGTCAAAGGGGTTTCCTGGAGAGGCCTGGGTCTCCGGTTCCTCAGACTCATTGAACGGATTCGATGAATCGTTGACGAACGAGTCTTCGATCGGCTGCTGCGGGATCTGTGGCTGACCTGACAATACTACACATATATATACTTGTTACTACACTATCACAACACCAGAGTCAAGTACTGGACAATACTACACATATATATACTTGTTACTACACTATCACAACACCAGAGTCAAGTACTGGACAATACTACACATATATATACTTGTTACTACACTATCACAACACCAGAGTCAAGTACTGGACAATACTACACATATATATACTTGTTACTACACTATCACAACACCAGAGTCTAGTACTGGACAATACTACACATATATACTTGTTACTACACTATCACAACACCAGAGTCAAGTACTGGACAATACTATACATATATATACTTGTTACTACACTATCACAACACCAGAGTCAAGTACTGGACAATACTACACATATATATACTTGTTACTACACTATCACAACACCAGAGTCAAGTACTGGACAATACTACACATATATATACTTGTTACTACACTATCACAACACCAGAGTCAAGTACTGGACAATACTACACATATATATACTTGTTACTACACTATCACAACACCAGAGTCAAGTACTGGACAATACTACACATATATATACTTGTTACTACACTATCACAACACCAGAGTCTAGTACTGGACAATACTACACATATATACTTGTTACTACACTATCACAACACCAGAGTCAAGTACTGGACAATACTATACATATATATACTTGTTACTACACTATCACAACACCAGAGTCTAGTACTGGACAATACTACACATATATATACTTGTTACTACACTATCACAACACCAGAGTCAAGTACTGGACAATACTACACATATATATACTTGTTACTACACTATCACAACACCAGAGTCTAGTACTGGACAATACTACACATATATATACTTGTTACTACACTATCACAACACCAGAGTCAAGTACTGGACAATACTACACATATATATACTTGTTACTACACTATCACAACACCAGAGTCAAGTACTGGACAATACTACACATATATATACTTGTTACTACACTATCACAACACCAGAGTCTAGTACTGGACAATACTACACATATATACTTGTTACTACACTATCACAACACCAGAGTCAAGTACTGGACAATAATACACATATATATACTTGTTACTACACTATCACAACACCAGAGTCAAGTACTGGACAATACTACACATATATATACTTGTTACTACACTATCACAACACCAGAGTCAAGTACTGGACAATACTACACATATATATACTTGTTACTACACTATCACAACACCAGAGTCTAGTACTGGACAATACTACACATATATACTTGTTACTACACTATCACAACACCAGAGTCTAGTACTGGACAATACTACACATATATATACTTGTTACTACACTATCACAACACCAGAGTCAAGTACTGGACAATACTACACATATATACTTGTTACTACACTATCACAACACCAGAGTCAAGTACTGGACAATACTACACATATATACTTGTTACTACACTATCACAACACCAGAGTCAAGTACTGGACAATACTACACATATATACTTGTTACTACACTATCACAACACCAGAGTCAAGTACTGGACAATACTACACATGTATACTTGTTACTACACTATCACAACACCAGAGTCTAGTACTGGACAATACTACACATATATACTTGTTACTACACTATCACAACACCAGAGTCTAGTACTGGACAATACTACACATATATACTTGTTACTACACTATCACAACACCAGAGTCAAGTACTGGACAATACTACACATATATATACTTGTTACTACACTATCACAACAGCAGAGTCAAGTACTGGACAATACTACACATATATATACTTGTTACTACACTATCACAACACCAGAGTCAAGTACTGGACAATACTACACATATATATACTTGTTACTACACTATCACAACACCAGAGTCTAGTACTGGACAATACTACACATATATATACTTGTTACTACACTATCACAACACCAGACTCAAGTACTGGACAATACTACACATATATATACTTGTTACTACACTATCACAACACCAGACTCAAGTACTGGACAATACTACACATATATATACTTGTTACTACACTATCACAACACCAGAGTCAAGTACTGGACAATACTACACATATATATCCTTGTTACTACAGTATCACAACACCAGAGTCAAGTACTGGACAATACTACACATATATATCCTTGTTACTACAGTATTGCAATACGTTGTATCGTTGGCCTTGTATCGTGATACATTTGATCATCAGATTCTTTCATATACACAACCCCATCCCTTCTTTTCCAAGAACGTAGAACATTTCTACCTAGAATCACTGGTGTCAGGACCTGACGTACCTTCTTGGTCAGGATCATCAAATGGGTTGAGATGGTTGGTTTCCTCCAGACCATCTTCACTCTCCATGAAAGGATTGTTGCTCATGGCAGGCAAGTCCTCGTGCTCCGGGTCGTCCAGGAAGTTCAGTTTGTTAATCAGTTCTGCCAGAAAATCCAAAAATGGAGTCAGATCCAAGAAGGTTGTTGGAGAAGAAACAGCTACTAGACAAACAATCATTCACAAACTTATACGAGAAGCATTCAGAAGTGAACCAAGAGTTAAACCAAGTTGTCCACCAATGATCCCTCTGCTGGAGCTTCTGTGGGTTTCTGTAACTTGTGGGAGCTGGTGTGGGAGAATGCATGAGTTGCTATGGAGAAGTTAGAACGCTAGAGAGACTCGTCCACTTCATCTTCATCTTCCTCACTGTAGGTCGTCTGTTCAACGCCAGAGTGTAGCTCGCATGAGAAAGAGTTGCCAAGAGGTTCACGTAAGAATCTCAGAGGGAGAAAGAAAGTGTTGAAGATATGACTTAGTTTTCCTATGTTTATAACCAACAAGAGCCACTGTGTGTGACCTCTGGGCAATAGTTCAAATGACTTTTGCTCCCAGGATTATCTTAATATTGTCCACTATCATGGGCTTATATACAGCTGAAAACTATGTGAATTTGAGCCCTTTTGAAAAAAAATGCCATTTGCACGTATATCCTTCGAGAAAAGTTACACTAAAGGTAAATAATTGTAAATAAACAAGCAACAATAAGTAACAATTTGAAATGTTTGGTTTAATTTTGTAAACAAATTCTTTACCGTGTGTCAAAACTGTGAGTTTCTATGCAATTACACTGCTCTGACACACGGGGGAGACACAAACAATATTTACAAAATGGTCATATAAATAAAGGGTAGAAGTCTCACTGTTTTAAGGATTTTTTTCTACACAGTATTGCATATTTAAAATAAATGTAAGTACTCTGCAGTCAGGAGCATTAAAGCTCATCGTTCACATTGTTACTATCAGGTGCTTTATTTACACAACAACCACCTAGTGGGAGGCGACAATCACTGCACCCGACCTTGTTGCCAACACAACAGTGAACTCCCATGATGCCTTTCTCAACACTGCTCTAATTAGTCACTAGAATACTGTATTACAATTCTATTTAAGTGTTGCCAGGTCAAAGTTGATCAAGAGCTGTGATTGGTGGCTGGGCGACAAAGCATCCCAGTCGACCAGAGGGTTGTTGAGGGGGTCAAAACCTCATATGTTGAGTTTGAGGGGTTCAATTACATGAAAGGGTTCAGAACGTGACCCCCCGATAATCGAAGGACCACCTTATACTTTTATATAATCATGTTACATCTGCTTCCTTCGACTGGTGTTCTATCCTCCAACATTAGTTACATGTTTGACGATGTTCCTGCATCACACTTTCTGATTCCTGACACACAATTTTTCATTTTCATTTTTCATTCTGGAGGAACGACTGTATCTGTTGTGTGTTGTGTGTTGTGTGTTGTGTGTTGTGTGTTGTGTGTTGTGTGTTGTGTGTTGTGTGTTGTGTGTTCCACAAGATGGCCGAACAGAGGGATAATTGTGCGATGGTTCACCTGGTCTGGTTCACCACCAACTGCGGTTAACTGACGGGCACACGGTCAAAAAAAAAGACACAACACTAAAACAAATCACCATGGAAGACGAAGGAAATACAAACACCATCAAAAGAGAAGGGGGTGATAAAAATAAATAAAACCACAAGGGGGCGTATGACGATGTTGGAGGGCAGAGAAAGGTGAAAAGAAGACCTTGGGACGAAGCAGCAGCTGATGCTGTTGCTTTGCGAACCCGCTTACGGACATGATCATCATCATCATCACCATCATCATCATCATCATCATGTAAGCAGCTGAGGGCATTGAGCTGGTTTACTATCTCTGTGGGGAACAGGGCCATACGAGACGGAAGGAACAATTGAAAAGAGCACAAAGATTACACTCCATTAATAATATTGACACACACACGCACACAACAACAACACACAAATCCTATTTTTTTACAACCATTTGAGGCTCTATGTTGACGAGCACAACTATTGTGTGATTGTTACTTAATGTTAGATTTTTTACATTTTGATGAGTCTTTCTTTAGCTGTAAGAAGTTTACACCAGTTTGATGAGTTTGTATCTTATCTTTCTTCTTCTATTCTCTACGTTTAAATCTAACATCCTTCCAGTCCTGGACTCAACTTCTCTATATGAGCCAATAAACTGATTCAATCCAAGAGGACGTTACAGTCGAGCAGTTTGAAGATGTTTGGATGTTGTTAAGTGTCTTTTTTGGACGAAGATGAAGACGAAGACAACTGAGCTCCAGTCGCTACATTAAAATGAACAAACATTTTTTGTCTATGACTGTAGAACACGAGTGAAGTTTGAATTTTGGGTAAACTGTCACTTTAACTATTTTATTTTTGTAGTTTTTATCCTTCAGTGCAATCCTTGAAAATATTGCTGACATTAATAACAATAATGGTCATTTAACCCTCATGTTATCTCCGGGTCAAGGTGACCCACAGGCCGGAGAACAAATGTTGTTTGTTGACCCGGAGGGAACACAAGGGAAGGAATCCTCCACGAGTCGCTTTCATATTTAGTCAAAGCCTGCAGCAGTGATTTAATACGAGTCAAGTGTTCAGACTCGCCTCGTGGGATTAAAGCAGCAAACACACACAAAAACATACACACACACAAATGTATTCATGGAGGTGTAACACACGACCCTTCTGTTGTAATGAATTCTCTTTATCACTTACATAAACATGATGTAAAAAAAAGAGAATCTATCTTTCACAGAGGAGGTCGCAGGCTCGGGGAGGTAAAGGCACGGATGGAGAAACGGTATCGGGGAGTTTTGTCAGCTTTGTCAGGCCTTTGCATTCAAAGAGCGCGAGTGTTGCTGTAGGCGCTCGATGCATATACATATAAATGGGACAAAGAGCAGCGGAGAGGGAACAGTGAGCATGAAGCTTAGCGGCAAGAGATGGGGCCTTGAGAAGTTGGATTAAGCAAAGCAGGAAGCAGTGGGGCCTATAGACCAGATTCAAACATGTGTATGGAGAGCATCAGCAACACAAGCTACGACTGATGTGGTTGGTTGAGCTGGTGCCAACCCACCCGTCTGAGGGGGGTACAGGGACAGAAAATAACAAAATGCAGAATCAGAAAATCAAAATAAAGTTCTTTAAAGCTGGAGCATATATTCAAAAAATAAACATCGGGAAGAATCATTTGTAAACACAGGGATTTCTACAACTCACGGCAAGTTACATTCAACATGTTTAATACCATTCGATATTAACTGTATGACCAACTGACAACTAACCAAAATGTAAAAATGCAAACATTATTTGACATATACGGTGAAACCACCGCTGAGCAGGAAGATCGTTCTCGTCTAATCGTAGTCGTCACTGGATCGATTTGAACATTAACTTTTGAAGGATTTGAACATTAACTTTTGAAGGATTTTAACATTAACTTCCCGGTGAGCGTATTCGTCAACTTCATTCCACGATGTCTTCTCCCTCGGCTGTTCTGTCCGGCTCGGTGAGTCCGGTGTTGAGTTACGCTTCACCTTCTAGCGATAGTTGCTTGAAGTGTAGCTTGTTAGCTGGTTTGAAGCTCATTGAACTAGAGACTCGGCACTATTGAAGCTAACCCACTAGCTAGCCAGTCTCAGTTACACAGTGCGGCGCCACATAGCTTAGCAGTTAGCTTAGCAGTTAGCATTCCTCCAGCAATTCCCAAGCAGCTGGGAAACCAGGGTGGGTGGTGACTGTTCGTGGGAGGAATAGTTCCAGACCAAAGAGTCAACGGAGCTCCACCAACCCCTGAACGTTTCCAATAGATGTTCCCGCTCAACGAGACACGGGTCGAGGAACCAGCTCCGTTTATTAGCGATTCCTTACTTCGCTTAAGCTAGCGAAGCCAGAGACCGTAGTCTGCATTCCTGGGGCCACTGAATAAAATGTAAAGCTGTCTAAAGCTAAACGTAAATACAGTAAGATAATAATTCATAATGGGTGCAATAACATCTGATTATGCCAGTCAGAGGTCACCAAGATTGATGTTCAGTGGGTGTGAACACACACGAATGTTGGACCTCCGTAGTGTTCTCTGGACCCCTGAGTAATATGGTCAGTCGAGGTGGTCCCGCAAACCCTACTGGCTTCATAATCAGACTTTTTTGGAAAACCTGGTCCGTTGATGGAGCGGCTCTTATTTCATAAACTACAGTTTTATCAACTCTAGATCGACCGACAACTCAGAGCTCGGACCAGGACGTAGAACTGCAGTTTCACACTCGTCTTCTCCGACCACATGTCAACAGATGCGTCTTCTGTAGTTAATCATTACTAAAATAAAACTAGCTCACTAACTTGTCTCACCTTAAACAACTCTACATTTAACCAGGAGAAAACACACTTCAAAGTACATTTGAATCAAACTGAAGAAAGGATGTTTCTAACTGTGATACACAAACATCTGATTATGTTCACAGCAGAAGCTAAAAGAAGAAGATAAAGTGAGATAAGATAAGATAAAAGTGCAGCTTCTGGTTCTACCTGTTATCTTGGCCGCCTTCTCCTCCTGGTTCACTCGGTTCTCCTCGTCCTCGTCGTTGTCCTCCTCGAAGTCGTCCAGGTTCCCGATGTCCGCCTGCTTCATGCTCATCAGACTCGCCAGGCTCTGCATGTCCTCGTCGCTGAACCACAGACAAAAATACTTCCTTTATTCGCTTTTACATGAAACTCATCAACATTTTTTACCGTACTCACATTTTAATGAACCGATACATTTGATACTTTTCTAGTTACTTATGGTGAGAGGCGGGGGACACTCTGGACAGGAGGCAACAGTACAGAGCAATAAGATTTACTCAAAGTCCACCTGCTACACTTTGACTGTTTTTAAGATTCTTATTCACTCACATGGACTTCATTTGACCAACATTTATAACGTTCTTAGTACTTTCATCGATTTATTTCACAAATAAATTGTTCTATATTGTTGTATTTGTCCAGTACTTGACTCTGGTGTTGAGATAGTATAGTAACAAGTATATATGTGTAGTATTGTCCAGTACTTGACTCTGGTGTTGTGATAGTGTAGTAACAAGTATATATGTGTAGTATTGTCCAGTACTTGACTCTGGTGTTGTGATAGTGTAGTAACAAGTATATATGTGTAGTATTGTCCAGTACTTGACTCTGGTGTTGTGATTGTGTAGTAACAAGTATATATGTGTAGTATTGTCCAGTACTTGACTCTGGTGTTGTGATAGTGTAGTAACAAGTATATATGTTTGTAGTATTGTCCAGTACTTGACTCTGGTGTTGTGATAGTGTAGTAACAAGTATATATGTGTAGTATTGTCCAGCACTTGACTCTGGTGTTGTGATAGTGTAGTAACAAGTATATATGTGTAGTATTGTCCAGTACTTGACTCTGGTGTTGTGATAGTGTAGTAACAAGTATATATGTTTGTAGTATTGTCCAGTACTTGACTCTGGTGTTGTGATAGTGTAGTAACAAGTATATATGTGTAGTATTGTCCAGCACTTGACTCTGGTGTTGTGATAGTGTAGTAACAAGTATATATGTGTAGTATTGTCCAGTACTTGACTCTGGTGTTGTGATAGTGTAGTAACAAGTATATATGTGTAGTATTTTCCAGTACTTGACTCTGGTGTTGTGATTGTGTAGTAACAAGTATATATGTGTAGTATTGTCCAGTACTTGACTCTGGTGATGTGATAGTGTAGTAACAAGTATATATGTGTGTAGTATTATCCAGCACTTGACTCTGGTGTTGTGATAGTGTAGTAACAAGTATATATGTGTAGTATTGTCCAGTACTTGACTCTGGTGATGTGATAGTGTAGTAACAAGTATATATGTGTGTAGTATTGTCCAGTACTTGACTCTGGTGTTGTGATAGTGTAGTAACAAGTATATATGTGTAGTATTGTCCAGTACTTGACTCTGGTGTTGTGATAGTGTAGTAACAAGTATATATGTGTAGTATTGTTGAGTACTTGACTCTGGTGTTGTGATAGTGTAGTAACAAGTATATATGTGTAGTATTGTCCAGTACTTGACTCTGGTGTTGTGATAGTGTAGTAACAAGTATATATGTGTAGTATTGTCCAGTACTTGACTCTGGTGTTGTGATAGTGTAGTAACAAGTATATATGTGTAGTATTGTCCAGTACTTGACTCTGGTGTTGTGATAGTGTAGTAACAAGTATATATGTGTAGTATTGTCCAGTACTTGACCCTGGTGTTGTGATAGTGTAGTAACAAGTATATATGTGTAGTATTGTCCAGTACTTGACCCTGGTGTTGTGATAGTGTAGTAACAAGTATATATGTGTAGTATTGTCCAGTACTTGACCCTGGTGTTGTGATAGTGTAGTAACAAGTATATATGTGTAGTCTTGTCCAGTACTTGACCCTGGTGTTGTGATAGTGTAGTAACAAGTATATATGTGTAGTATTGTCCAGTACTTGACCCTGGTGTTGTGATAGTGTAGTAACAAGTATTTTTTGTGAAATAAACATCTTCTTCTTCTTCTTCACCAAGCCTTGTGTCTTCATAGAGAACAAACCAGCCTCCATTATCTTCATTATCTTCATCATCATCATCTTCATCATCATCTTCATCTTCATCATCATCATCATCATCTTCATCTTCATCATCATCATCATCATCTTCATCTTCATCATCATCATCTTCATCTTCATCTTCATCTTCATCATCTTCATCTTCATCTTCTTCATCTTCATCTTCATCATCTTCATCATCTTCATCTTCATCTTCATCATCTTCATCTTCATCATCTTCATCTTCATCTTCATCTTCATCTTCATCATCTTCATCTTCATCTTCATCTTCTTCATCTTCATCTTCATCATCTTCATCATCTTCATCTTCATCTTCATCATCATCATCTTCATCTTCATCTTCATCTTCATCATCTTCATCTTCATCTTCATCATCATCTTCATCATCATCATCTTCATCTTCATCTTCATCATCATCTTCATCTTCATCTTCATCATCATCTTCATCTTCATCTTCATCATCATCTTCATCTTCATCTTCATCATCATCTTCATCATCATCATCATCTTCATCTTCATCTTCATCATCATCATCTTCATCATCATGGTTGTGTGTGGCTGCTTCTTCCCGGGGAAGCGAGAGTTTCATTTCAACTGGTGTGATAGTTTGTTTGTTTGGGGTGCACATCATTCTCAAGGGTTAACTGGGGTTATTTGCCATCGACCTGCAGCCGGCGCCACAACAAAGGCTGGCGTCGCTCGGCTCTCGAGTGTGTGAGTCTTCTGCTGGAGATTCAATGAGTCACAACAGCGACTGCTGATTGGCTGCAGAGCTTCCTGAACCAGATGCTCCAGAAGAATACATGCTTTTTATATTTTAGAGGAAAGTCATTTGATTTAAACAAAAATGACCCTTCAAAAGTAACCAATTACTTGTATTGGTTGAGTTTTATCCAAAACACTACTGTTGTAAAGATTCTGTCTGTGTCAGAAAATGTGTTTGTAAAATGAACGCAAGATTTGTTAAAAGAAAACAAAAAAATGTCTTATTTACTTTTCCGTCAGTATTATTTTGGGTGTAAATTGAGTGCATGAGACATAACTTGCATAAGAGGTTATGTTAGGATCGTTCCTGCTCGTGATCAAAACCATATTTTAAATACATATTGCATGTCTGGTGATTCAACACATATTAAAGACAACGATAAGATTAATAGTGATATTGTAGTAACAAGTATATATGTGTAGTAGTGTCCAGTACTTGACTCTGGTGTTGTGATAGTGTAGTAACAAGTATATATGTGTAGTATTGTCCAGTACTTGACTCTGGTGTTGTGATAGTGTAGTAACAAGTATATATGTGTAGTATTGTCCAGTACTTGACTCTGGTGTTGTGATAGTGTAGTAACAAGGATATATGTGTAGTATTGTCCAGTACTTGACTCTGGTGTTGTGATAGTGTAGTAACAAGTATATATGTGTAGTATTGTCCAGTACTTGACTCTGGTGTTGTGATAGTGTAGTAACAAGTATATATGTGTAGTATTGTCCAGTACTTGACTCTGGTGTTGTGATAGTGTAGTAACAAGTATATATGTGTAGTATTGTCCAGTACTTGACTCTGGTGTTGTGATAGTGTAGTATCAAGTATATATGTGTAGTATTGTCCAGTACTTGACTCTGGTGTTGTGATAGTGTAGTAACAAGGATATATGTGTAGTATCGTCCAGTACTTGACTCTGGTGTTGTGATAGTGTAGTAACAAGGATATATGTGTAGTATTGTCCAGTACTTGACTCTGGTGTTGTGATAGTGTAGTAACAAGTATATATGTGTAGTATTGTTCAGTACTTGACTCTGGTGTTGTGATAGTGTAGTAACAAGTATATATGTGTAGTATTGTCCAGTACTTGACTCTGGTGTTGTGATAGTGTAGTAACAAGTATATATGTGTAGTATTGTCCAGTACTTGACTCTGGTGTTGTGATAGTGTAGTAACAAGTATATATGTGTAGTATTGTCCAGTACTTGACTCTGGTGTTGTGATAGTGTAGTAACAAGGATATATGTGTAGTATTGTCCAGTACTTGACTCTGGTGTTGTGATAGTGTAGTAACAAGGATATATGTGTAGTATTGTCCAGTACTTGACTCTGGTGTTGTGATAGTGTAGTAACAAGTATATATGTGTAGTATTGTTCAGTACTTGACTCTGGTGTTGTGATAGTGTAGTAACAAGTATATATGTGTAGTATTGTCCAGTACTTGACTCTGGTGTTGTGATAGTGTAGTAACAAGTATATATGTGTAGTATTGTCCAGTACTTGACTCTGGTATTGTGATAGTCTAGTAACAAGTATATATGTGTAGTATTGTCCAGTACTTGACTCTGGTGTTGTGATAGTGTAGTAACAAGTATATATGTGTAGTATTGTTCAGTACTTGACTATGGTGTTGTGATAGTGTAGTAACAAGTATATATGTGTAGTATTGTTCAGTACTTGACTCTGGTGTTGTTATAGTCTAGTAACAAGTATATATGTGTAGTATTGTTCAGTAGTTGACTCTGGTGTTGTGATAGTCTAGTAACAAGTATATATGTGTAGTATTGTTCAGTACTTGACTCTGGTGTTGTGATAGTGTAGTAACAAGGATATATGTGTAGTATTGTCCAGTACTTGACTCTGGTATTGTGATAGTCTAGTAACAAGTATATACGTGTAGTATTGTGGAGTACTTGACTCTGGTGTTGTGATAGTGTAGTAACAAGGATATATGTGTAGTATTGTCCAGTACTTGACTCTGGTATTGTGATAGTCTAGTAACAAGTATATACGTGTAGTATTGTGGAGTACTTGACTCTGGTGTTGTGATAGTGTAGTAACAAGTATATATGTGTAGTATTGTCCAGTACTTGACTCTGGTGTTGTGATAGTGTAGTAACAAGTATATATGTGTAGTATTGTCCAGTACTTGACTCTGGTGTTGTGATAGTGTAGTAACAAGTATATATGTGTAGTATTGCCCAGTACTTGACTCTTGAAGAATCGTAACAGATTTAATTTGTTTTCGAACCAAAATATGTCCAAACATTAAAAATTAACAAATTTAAAAGCTGCTGGACTCACTGTATCCTCTCATCCTCAGTCATAGCTAGGGTCTTGTGTTTTTTGAAAGAGTGTATTTCATGCAATAGAAACAACTTCCAGTGCTCACAGGTGTAAGAACATGCATGGTAGTAAGATAACTTCTCTGGTGTGTAGTTAATCTCTCTGGTCACCCAAACTAACCAACAGTTAACTAACTAACTAGTCAACAGCTGGACTTACGTGGCCTTCCCCTCTCTCAGGAAGATGCATGAGAGGGAGAACTGCAGTGTGGCCGACACCACCTTCTTCGACAGCGGCTTGAACTTGAGTTTGACGTCGGTCTGCGTGGGCATGGGGCTGGCGTACTGCTTCATGTTGATGCTGCTGGTGGCCAGAGCCTTCCTGCGGCCCGATGGAGACTCCTGCAGAAGACATGAACCTTTAGGAAGCATCGTGACGACAGCCTTTAGTTTAACTTGATTCACACTCTTGTGAGACCTCCTGCAGAAGACATGAACCTTTAGGAAGCATCGTGACGACAGCCTTTAGTTTAACTTGATTCACACTCTTGTGAGACCTCCTGCAGAAGACATGAACCTTTAGGAAGCATCGTGACGACAGCTTTTAGTTCAACTTGATTCACACTCTTGTGAGACCTCCTGCAGAAGACATGAACCTTTAGGAAGCATCGTGACGACAGCTTTTAGTTTAACTTGATTCACACTCTTGTGAGACCTCCTGCAGAAGACATGAACCTTTAGGAAGCATCGTGACGACAGCTTTTAGTTTAACTTGATTCACACTCTTGTGAGACCTCCTGCAGAAGACATGAACCTTTAGGAAGCATCGTGACGACAGCTTTTAGTTCAACTTGATTCACACTCTTGTGAGACCTCCTGCAGAAATATCAAAGTATTATTTCATCAATATATGTGCTAGTTATTAGAAATATTAAAGTGTCCATATGATGTACAATGTTATGTAGCGTTTATTACCAATTAATGTTGTATGCTTTAAAACTGTATAATCCAAGTGAAACCTATACTCTTCCCTGTTCAATATTTGTACCACGTTATCACCTCAGTGCCTTCAACACGTATCAATACCACACACACACACACACACACACACACACACACACACACACACACACACACACACACACACACACACACACACACACACACACACACACACACACACACACACACACACACACACACACACACACACACACACACACACACACACACACACACACACACACACACACACACACACACTATTCCATTATACCTGCGTATAAACCTACTTGTGTGAGATTTGGATCAGAACCTTAAAGACTCGTCCTTCCCTCGACACAAAGGCAAACAAAGGCAAACAATCTTTCATAAAAGCACATATACATAAACACGTTGGCGTGGCGAGTAGATGATCTGATACACAGATGTTCCCCCTTTTCTCACAATAACGTCTGATTCTCCGTCAGTGGGAGAAAATAATCTCAGTTTAATCTCCGACGACCGCAGGGAATTCATTCAAACAAACACATATACTTTACACATATAGAAGATAAAATATGTTTATATATACAACTATATTTCAATCCATTGTTTTGCCATTTACTTCAGTAAACATAACAACCTGGTGTTGACAATTAAAAAAACAATCTTTTTTGTTTACTTTCTAACATCTACCTTTCATTTATTGAAGAAATAGTCTGTGTCTCTACATTGTTATTATTCTTTGTGTATCTTGAGTTTAACATTGTTTATTTTGGTGAAATCTATATTAACTTATTCATATTTATAGTTTTACTTTTTTATCAAATTCATGATATTTAAAACATGTATTCATTCTTTTTATACTATATTGCTATATTTATACTTTTTTATACACATTCATTCAATGCGATATTTAAAATATTTATTTATATTCTATTTATACTAATAATATGCAATATTGTTTACTTACTCATATTTATATTTATACTTTTTGTATACATTCATTCTATGCTGTTTTTTAACGGTTGCCAAGCAACGAAATTCCGTTGCCAGTTTCACTGCAGTGTTTTCTGTCAATGACAATAAAAGGAAGTTTAAAGTCTATATACAAAAAAAGTACTTTGTAGCTCATACTGAGCTGTAGTTTTTCCTTGATTTTTTCTGGAACTCCTGTTGTGTTCTCAGTGTTATCTTGACCTTTTAAGTATTTATTTTATTGAATATTGTTTTGATTGTTTAAGCGCTTTGTGACCCTGGTCTGGAAAAGCGCTCTATAAATAAAAATGACTGACTTACTTATATTAGCTTTCTTATCAATCAGTTGAAGCACATTTTCTGACGTGATTTGATCCAATAGACGATTCATTTAAGAGACACTCAAATAAAACATGATTTGCTCTTTAAATCATGTGTTTGTTTGATATCGTTTCCGTCTCTGCTGAGTTCCTTCCACACACACAGAAAACATGCATTTGTTAAAAGACTGATGTTAGTTTTCAAGACCAATGAGTGTCTTCCTTTCTTTTACCCATCATGCTCTCAAATCTTTCACCTGCCGCGCCTCTCAGGAAGAACTCATTTATCTCACCTGCACGTCGTACACAAGCATAATTCTGTTGTAAAAAAAAAAAAACTACAAAAGGAATGGGATGCTGCGACTATCGGGGGCCACTTGACATTTCCCGCTGACATTTGAGCCCCGTCACTTCAGCGGGGAGACATTCTGATGAATCACCTGCACGACAGCATCAAGAGATGCTGAAGAACGAGGCCTTCCACCGCTTATCTGTCGGCAGCTTAGCTGCTGCTATTATACTAAGCTAATAGCGCATGTAGATACTTTATGAATGAATTTTCCAAATGCACCAAACACTTAAGAAGGAGGGGATTTAGTTCAAATGAGGATTAGGGAAAAAAAATACTTAAGCATATGCAAATATGCCGGCAAAATAATGGAATAAAGGTTTGTGCTGATTTGAGTGCAGCCGCCAAACAATGGAAATCTGTTTCCCTGTGTGCCTCCTGTCAATCACAGCCAGAGTGCATGTTGGGAAGAAGGTGAAGAAGGGTGTGGGGTCGGGGCCCGGATGGGATTAGAGCCGGTCTGACGTTATGACAATGTGTAATATGAAAAGGACGATACAGAAGTTTAATTTATGACAGAGATCAACATGCTCTCTTTTGACTGAGAACTAAACACCTGAGAGTGTGTGTGTGTGTGTGTGTGTGTGTGTGTGTGGGGGTGTGTGTGTGTGTGTGTGTGTGTGTGTGTGTGTGTGTGTGTGCAGGGAGAGGCGCTGGTGCGGTGGCTTTATGTTGCCCCCTAGCTGCAGCACCACGTAAATGCAGCGGTGGGTTTAAAGCGCGTCACTGACTAGTAACATTAAACATTAAACACAAACATAAATAAGAAGCTACTTTGACTTTTTTATTGTAATTAGCAAAGATCCCGGGTCTCCAGGACTGGAAGGGTACGAAGTCCTTCCCCTCTCCTTCGATGCCAGCTGGCCATGAATCGATCCACAGATGCTCCCCTAGTGGGGGGCCAGGGGTCAAGACAGGAGGGGTGCCCGGGGGTCCTGCTGGATCTCTGTGCCCCCCAAAATGCCAGTGGGAAGGGAAGGGTTTCTTTTGTCACCTGGAGATGGGTTCATTAGGCGGACGGTCTTTCATGGAGGGGCTTCGTTGTGTTTCTGGTCTTTTATGCCACGAAAAAACATGTCGTCGATGGACTTGGAAGTGATGTCATGAGCTGCTTTGAATATTAGAAGATTGTATCGTTGCTCTATGTGTGGAAGATACTGACGTGTGCACTGGAATGAAAATAAATCATATTTAAAGCAGTTCAATAAACCAGCACAGAAGTTAAACTCAACGACACACAAGGCCCTAAATCTAGTGGCAGTTCAAATCGTGGGTCAAACAATATATTTAATATATTTACCTAATATGTTAGAGTCTGATTTCAATGTTTCTTTTCCTTCTTTGAAGCTCAGTTTATATGAATCACTCGTATATCAGTATCTGTGGTTCAAATACATCAATTATCTCTTGTTGACCGACTTCAATCATCTCCATCCCTTATCTTATCTTAAACACTAGTTTCAAGTAATTATTTTATTAAAACCCTATCAATGCTCCCAGCATAGGAACATCTCATGTAGAGAAAAAGAGCAAAAAAATGTCAAATGAAATTGTAAAAGAAAAACACAAAGAAACTAGATATATTTTACAAAGTCATGTGCGACTGAGTTATTTTTGTCAAACATCTGAAGAAAAGGTGTTGGTTTTTAATACAGGAGGTATTTGAGATGCTGTCACTGATGAAAACTGTGCATTTTAGAGAATTTAAATTGAGTTTAAACCCAAACATGTATGCATCACTTACCTACTCACTTGTCAATAAAAGTAAAATGAAATTTGAAAATATATATCATTTCTTTTTCTTTAACAAGGTCATATGTGTTATTTTTGTCAAACATCTGAAGAAAAGGTGTTGGTTTTCAATACAGGAGGTAGTTGAGAAACTGTGCATTTTAGAAAAATGTAATTGAGTTTTAAACCAAACACATGTATTTGCTTACCTACTCACTTGTCAATAAAAGCCAATTAAGATGGAAATAAAACCTATATTTGAAGCTCATTCAACGCAGACGTTAACTAAGCCTTTAAAAATAAAACATGTATCTTTGTGCATCGTTTACATTGTTTGGAAAAAGTCGATTGAACCTTTGAAATGACCCCGGGGCGCTCGCATTAGCCGTACACCCCAATGCTCGAAATCCCCTCGCAATGGCAGAACTCAGCAGTCAGCAGATTGGAAGTGTATGGGGGGGTGCGGGGGGGGGGGGTACAAGGAGATATTCCTCTCGCCTCAAGGTCACAGCTATTGGAAATAGAGACATCCAATGTAGCTCCATCTCTTTTGGAATCCACACACAAAGGAGTGATTCCTCTTTGTCAATTTGGCCTCCAATGATTACTGATAGAGCAGCAGCGTTTTAACATAGCACCTATGAATGGAGCTCTATCTGCAACACACACACACACACACACACACACACACACACACACACACACACACACACACACACACACACACACACACACACACACACACACACACACACACACACACACACACACACACACACACACACACACACACACACACACGCCAATATAAAAGCAGATTCATTCATCTGCTACTATTATATGTGAAGATTCCTTCGACCCACTCGTGGTGTGTATGAGTGTGTATTTAAACAGCAACAATAAGCATAAAAAAACCCAACAATATTATCACAGAAGGACTTATTTTTATGAATGTCAAAGGAAATGTCAAATGGAAAGAGCTGTCGTTTCAATTTTCACACTGAACTAGACGTCAACAACTGACCGAACCACCATGTGGATCATATTCATCTTAAACATCCACAAAAAAACATTCAATAGTTATATATAGTAATATTAATAAAGAAGAAGCTGAGACAGGCTGAACTTGAAGGACAAACACAGAGATATTTAAGATAAACTGAGCTTCAAAGAATGATCACATTTCCTCAAATGCTTTTAGTTCGACCCGAGACTGAAGCAGCAAAAACATGTTTCCCTTCTTTAGTCTTTTGTGATCAAAATGAATCCAGATCACAATTGACTTCCCAGATGTGTGTGCGTCTAAAAATGTGTTTGTGTATCTGAGAGGGATCTTGGGAGAGGGTGGGACTGTTGACTGGGAGATGAAGAGAAGAACCCGGAGAGGAATGTGTTTAATGCCGGGGTCCCTGTGATGGCAGCAGATGAAAGGAGGCGAGTCACAAACCAAGCGGCCCATAAAAGGTCTAATCCGGACTCTGAGGGGGGAGAGTTACACTTTGTTAGAGGCAACTGTGCGCCTGGACTTTGAATTACTGCTGAGATCCAACATTTTCAGCAGAGAAACAAGAGAGACTTTAGCTTCGTGTGCCTGCTTTATATAGAACCGTACAACAATAACAAATCACTGTTACTTTAACTGTGCATTATATCAAGTTAGAAGAAACTCCATTGATTTATGAATGTTTCACGACTTGAACATTTTCCGCAGCCAAAAACAAGTATAAATATAAATATATATATATATATATATATATATATATTTATATATATAAAAACTACTGATTACAGTTTTTACTTTGAACTGGACTGAGCAAAAAAATATGTTGTATAGCTTTTAAAGGGGTGTGTATTGGCAAGAATCTGGTGAAAGATACATACCACGATAAATCACAATAACAGGATATATTGTGATATGTTTCTATACTGTACTACATTTGTAGTATTGTCCAGTACTTGACTCTGGTGTTGTGATAGTGTAGTAACAAGGATTTATGTCTATTATTGTCCAGTACTTGAATCTGGTGTTGTGATAGTGTAGTAACAAGTATATATGTGTAGTATTGTCCAGTACTTGAATCTGGTGTTGTGATAGTGTAGTAACAAGGATATATGTGTAGTATTGTCCAGTACTTGAATCTGGTGTTGTGATAGTGTAGTAACAAGGATATATGTGTAGTATTGTCCAGTACTTGACTCTGGTGTTGTGATAGTGTAGTAACAAGTATATATGTGTAGTATTGTCCAGTACTTGAATCTGGTGTTGTGATAGTGTAGTAACAAGGATATATGTGTAGTATTGTCCAGTACTTGAATCTGGTGTTGTGATAGTGTAGTAACAAGGATATATGTGTAGTATTGTCCAGTACTTGAATCTGGTGTTATGATAGTGTAGTAACAAGTATATATGTGTAGTATTGTCCAGTACTTGACTCTGGTGTTGTGATACTGTAGTAACAAGTATATATGTGTAGTATTGTCCAGTACTTGACTCTGGTTTTGTGATAGTGTAGTAACAAGTATATATGTGTAGTATTGTCCAGTACTTGACTCTGGTGTTGTGATAGTGTAGTAACACGTATATATGTGTAGTATTGTCCAGTACTTGACTCTGGTGTTGTGATAGTGTAGTAACAAGTATATATGTGTAGTATTGTGGAGTACTTGACTCTGGTGTTGTGATAGTGTAGTAACAAGTATATATGTGTAGTATTGTGGAGTACTTGACTCTGGTGTTGTGATAGTGTAGTAACAAGTATAAATGTGTAGTAGTGTCCAGTACTTGACTCTGGTGTTGTGATAGTGTAGTAACAAGTATATATGTGTAGTATTGTCCAGTACTTGACTCTGGTGTTGTGATAGTGTAGTAACACGTATATATGTGTAGTATTGTCCAGTACTTGACTCTGGTGTTGTGATAGTGTAGTAACAAGTATATATGTGTAGTATTGTGGAGTACTTGACTCTGGTGTTGTGATAGTGTAGTAACAAGTATATATGTGTAGTATTGTCCAGTACTTGACTCTGGAGTTGTAGTATTTACAGACCACATGACTCTTGATGAAGTCGTAACTGCTTTCATGAGCTGCAGCCAGAATTTTAATTCCATTTGTTTTATTTTTACACACGTTAATGTAATATTGAGCTTAACTTAAAAAAGTACTATGCAATCTAATGTAAAACGATCAACACAGTACTGTGGGAGAACATTAGGATGTTTTAGTACTGATACTTGTTACACCTCTATTTGTCTGCAGCTAAAGCACTAGGACAGCTAATATCTCATCGCCTTCCTTTCTTCATTCCTGAACCTCCCGCTCGGCCTCCCTCTCTCTTTCCGGTCTTATCAGTGTGTCCAGAGTGCCCTCCTCTCCCCGACTCTCTAGGTCTTTCTTTTGGGTGGCCCTCGGTGCCCCCCACACACACTCAGACCTTGAGCATGCACTTCAGACAGGGGGCTAATGGGAAAATAAATTACCAGCAGGCAAAAGCCCTGGCTCTGCACTTTCGGCGAGAGAAAGGAAAAGATACAGATGTGGGGGTTTCAGAAGAGAAAGAGGGGGCCATAAATGGAAGGAGGGTAAAAACAGAAGGATGATATCAAGAGGAGGGATGGAGGAATGTTGAGAAGGAAGGAGGATGCTGGAATGAGGAAGCGAGATAGACGGAACCGTAAGGAAGCAGAAATAGAGAGTCAACAGGATTAGAACTGGACTTGATCCCACTATAGAAAGTGTCTGCTCGTCACTTTTCTTCGCTCCACAACTTCAGCATCTCGGACCATCATCAGGACCTAAACTGACCAAGAACATCCGCACACATGTGACGTGCACAGCATTCTGGGATAGATGCCTCTGCACACGGTGCAACTTCAGGAAGTTGATGCTTTGATCCATGAAGACGGGAAGAGACGCAATTATGGATCAGAACGTAGAAATACTAGATTCACTTTTAGGATGATTTAGAACTTTTATTGCATTTTTAGAGATGCTAGACTCTGTATTATATCATTAAATATAATATATACTATATATATATTATATTATGTTGACTAGGAACAGAAAAAAAAAGACAAAGTACATTTTTTTGAGTTTGTCCATCTGGGCACACGGTGGTGCAGTGGTTAGTGGGATCGACTCACAAGAAGGTTGTCGGTTCACTACCAGGTTGGGAAGGAGGCGACCTGTGACCTTTCTGTGTGGAGTTAGTATGTTCTCCCCGAGTTGTGTGGGTTTACTCCGGTTTCCTCCAACAATTCAAAAACATATGATTGAGAAAATGGTGAAATTGTACATAGGTATGAGTGTGTGTGTGAAAGGTTGTGTGTCTTTGTGTGTCCTGAGACAGACTGGCGTCCTGTCCAGGGTGTCCCCTGCCTCTCGCCAGAAGAAACTGGAATAGGCTCCAGAATATGATGGAGTGAAGTTGGTGTACTTTTACTCATCAGAGAAATCAAAATGAACAAAAACAGAAGATGCATCTTATTCCAACTGACTTGCAATTTAGTGTCGAAACAAAGTTGTTATGAAGAAGAAGCCACTATTAGGGTTCCCTTACACAGGGGTTCACAGGGTTCCTTTCACCATGCTAGGGCCACACAAAAAGCATAACCCCAAGGTCAGGGAACCCCTTTGTATAAGACAGAAAACACTTTAAAAGTGAAGAGTGAACCATGAGATCTTCCACAGCCAGACTGTAGGTCTGCTGCTGTCAGAAACCTGTACCTGCTGCTAACTCATTAACTCATTAACTCATTAACTCATGAGCTACAAGTACAAGTACTGGGTGCGAACAGACACACAATGAAGGCCACACTGGCTCAGGTACGATTGAAAATGTTTGATATTATATCACATTATATGAAATTCTATTTTTTCCTTCCCTCCAATTTTCTGCCCCCACATTAAAACCTCTGCCCTTACACACTTGTTGCCAGATAAGACCCCCCCCCCCTTTTATGTGGCAGATGGTTTGATGTTAATGTTAAAGATAATATCAATGTGATTAGGTCGGACAAGCCTGCGCTAACATGGATCACCTGTTTTAAGGATTGATCAGACGCTCAAAAGGTACTTGAAGTATCTGTTTGTTTTAGTGTTTTCAGTCTGAGCTCCGAGGGGGCTATGATAGTGCCCTAATCCACAGCAAAGCTGATTTGCTTAAGGGGGGGTGCTGGTGCTGGGGGGCTAAGATGGCCTATGTCAAGAAACAATTGCCCCGAGTGAGAGTCAGCCTCTCTCCCAGCCTGCTCCATGACAAAGGTGTACTATCCATGCTAAGTGACAAATCTGGGGAGACAAAGAGCATTAGCAGGGCGATGCTCTGCTCCAGCGCCCCTGATTGTGGCCGAGTCAAAGAGAATCTAATATGGATTTTTCAAAAAGGAGAGATTAGAATGAAAGAGAAACAATGAACACCTTCTACCATGAGGGAATTAGTGGAGGGATTGGATAAGGAGCTAGTGTGTGTGTGTGTGTGTGTGTGTGTGTGTGTGTGTGTGTGTGTGTGTGTGTGTGTGTGTGTGTGTGTGTGTGTGTGTGTGTGTGTGTGTCACTACAAAAGGCTCCTCACTGTTTATGTGCATTTAGATGCAACACAAACCAAAGCGCTCCCTCCTGACTTGAAGACGTACAATATGGAGAAGACGTTCTCGTCTCTCGTGGATTTAGACTCATTTTTAATCGTTTAGTGTCATTTTTAGATAAACCACTTGTAGCTGAGGTTCAATATGGGAAGGTAATATATTAATTGAAACAAAGCTCTTTGCAAACATGTAATAAACAGCACAATACGTCTATTACAATAATTGAATATGAATAGGACTCAGAGATCACAGGCCTCCAGAAAGAATGTTGAGTAGTTTTCAAATCATTTTTATTTCAATATTGTTGCCTTTAATATCTATTTTGATACTCTTTTCTGTAACCTTTGAAGTATTATTGTCAGAATAAGAATCAGGAACTTTTGCTGTCAGTGTTGTAAACAAAACTTATTGATCACACGATGAGAAACAAAGATCTGTAAAGTTGTGAAGTGAAGGTTAAAAGAATCTCTTCTAGGACTCATGGAATCAGATGATGGTCGTGAACAACAACAACATTTACTCATGAGTTGTTTGTCACACACACACACACACAATAAGTGTGTAACAAAAATACACAGCACTGTATCAATTCACTACTGAATAACGTTTTATTTGATCATAGTTCTTTTACGGTTTTAATTTAAATAACGTGTGAATAAAACAAAATAATTCCTTTTTTTTGTATATTTGTGTCTTGCAACGTAACCCCTGGACACTAGATGGCAGCAGTGACCCCAGTGATGACTGAGGACGAGAGGATATGCATGTGTGCCACATTCTTGCCAATTTACAACCACGATGGGTTAAAAAAAAGTATATTTCCTTGGTTCTGAGAAGAGCATCCAGAGTAGAACCACCAGACTGAGAAACATCAGATGTTAGTGAGATGAACAGTGATCCTAATCTGTAGACACACTATTTTGTACTTTTATTATTGTGTGTTTACTTCCGTCAATCAAGGTTTATGAATAATGTAGGGATATTATTGTCATTGTTCTGTCCATTCCTAGAGAAAGGTAAGAAAATATCCTTGAATAAACATTTGAAGGACACGAGTGTGTAGCTCAGAGACAACTAGATAACTATCAAGTTCAGCTTGAAGAGAGGACACACCTTCACAAAGTACCTTCTTCATGATTGTAATTTGTCCTTCAGCACGTCCTCCTCAACACTCAAGTGTTCATACCTTCACCGCAAGTCACCACACATTCCTGAGCATCACCTGAGGGTGTGGAGCCCACGGTACCAACGGATGTGTTCACAGCAGCCCGAGGCTCATCAGAACCGTCAGTGGACGAGTCAGCGCCGGCATCAGAGCACGACCTGAGACTCTTCTCATCTCCACACCCCAGAACCTTTGGACAGGAGCGTGTTCACCGGATTCTCCAGTGAGATGATGCAAGAACGTTTGTCTCGTAAAGTCAAGTTGAAGTTCATCAGCGATGGTTTCACCTTCACACCAACAATCGTGAGGATCTCCAGAAGCAAACATCCGCCCACACACACACCAGCAGGTCAAGCTTGTGGTTAAACAGGGGGATTTGCCCGAAGCTGATGTTTTGTGGGCGACACGGGCGCGTCTCCATCGCACGCCGCCATCTTAAGTCCCAACTGAAGGAACAATAAATAGCAGATCGAGATAATGTTCCACCGTTGATGTCACGATTCTAGTGGAACCGTGGAAATCCAAGAGTAACGGGTGATGAAAGATCAAGAAGTGAAGGTGAACTCTGAGGGAAAGAACCGTTTGTGACTTTTAAACATTCAACTTTTTATCTTCTTAAACCAATATTACCATTTTCGTTTTGTCATTTTATAATAAAGTAAGAACAAGATCTGCTCATCTACATAATATGATTTGATCTAAATAATTTGAATTAATTACATTTTTAACTGTAAAAATACAAATCTTAGATAACACTACACAACACACCTCGGATGGACAAGATAACAAATCATTTTAAATATCACTAGAGTTTAAACATTGAATAAAACTGGCTACACAAGTAAACATATATACACTTTATGTAGGATTTGTTTGTTTGAATTTTTAATCCAAGACAAGAAGATGAAAACTGTGAAATGTCCTTCGTCCTACTTTGACCTTTTTCAATCACAGCCTCTGTGATTTGAATATATTGTATTAACTTGCGATGTGGATTTGAACGGAAGAACAATCTTTCAGAATTCTTAACATTCATCTAAAAAATGAGTGAAGCGTCATTAGAGTCGACCGTTCAACGTGATATTATCGAAACAGAAACTCCGATAAACTGACAATAGTCACGACTTTCTCAACTTTAACTTGTTGAACTTGTGACTTTGAATCCATTCGGTTTAACTTGTACAAACATGATTCCTTGATTCAAAACTCAAGTTTCTGTTTAGTTTATCAACAAAGTCAAAACAAGGCGGATTAAGATGTCGATCACGGGTCGACCACACAAGTGGATTTATGGATGTTTTTCCACACGAGGCTTCCATGTTTGTTGCTAGATTCAACTGCGTCATGTTTGAAGCATAACACAGTGTATTTGTGTCTGGAAGATTAGTGTGTGTGTGTGTGTGTGTGTGTGTGTGTGTGTGTGTGTGTGTGTGTGTGTTGGACAAATGTATCTATAACTGTCTGTGTCCCTGTTGTGTCTTTGTTCAAAGCAACTGCTTAACACACTACGTAGGTTACACAAAAAAAATATTAATTATGTTTGTTACATAAAACAAAATGTATATCCAAAAAACTAAATGTATAAATAAATGTTGTTTTAACAAAGTTTATATATATATATAAATACAAATGATACAAATGCATACCATATAAGGCAACATATACACAGGAAAAGCGCCTTTTGACTAAAATAAAACATTTATTCATACATTTTCTGCTTCCGCTTATTCCCTCATGGGACTCACAGGCCTTCAGTCTATCCCACCTTCAGCCAGGAGGTCAAGAATCAATATGATACTCGTGTCATGTTTAATTGTACAAAAACAGTGTTTATGTTTGATTTGGTACAAGCTTTACTGAAAAATGCTGTACACCATAGATAAACTATGAATACAAATAAAATATGATTTGAAATGGTTAAACAAAACACACAATAGACAAACACAAAGAGCGAGAACAAGTGGACGCCAACACAAACGAGGATGAAGAGGATAAACGTGAAGATAAACGAGTGAAGAAGACACAACAACACTATGACAGACTAAATACACACAAAGACGGCGTGAACAACACACCTGCGCTGTGATGCTCACGGTGTTGCTGGCCAGTTAGTCAGCAGACCAGCCATGTGACGAGGTCTGTGCCTTGGATTAGGGGCCAATAAGCCTATTAAGGGGACAGGAGGGACCACCCGGCCTCCGCAACCACCTATGACCCACTAACACATATACGGTGGGCACCGACCACAGACCCAAACCCAGAGGACAAAGGAAACATTGATCACCTGGATATATTTGGATTGAGATGTAGGTTATTAACTAATAATTACATGTATTTATATACGGTAATTATAATTATTATTATCGTCCAACTATCTTGTCCTCAACATCTTTTACCATCTTTAATTGTCATTGAATATTTAGCTGATCGAGTGTCATGTGATCATTATACGTGTCATGTGATCATGTATGTGTGTCATATGATCATTATACGTGTCATGTGATCATTATACGTGTCATGTGATCATTATACATGTCATGTGATCATGTATGCGTGTCATGTGATCATGTATGCGTGTCATGTGATCATGTATGTGTGTCATGTGATCATGTATGTGTGTCATGTGATCATTATACGTGTCATGTGATCATGTATGTGTGTCATGTGATCATGTATGCGTGTCATGTGATCATTATACGTGTCATGTGATCATGTATGTGTGTCATGTGATCATGTATGCATGTCATGTGATCATTATACGCGTCATGTGATCATGTATGTGTGTCATGTGATCATGTATGTGTGTCATGTGATCATTATACGTGTCATGTGATCATGTATGTGTGTCATGTGATCATTATACATGTCATGTGATCATTATACATGTCATGTGATCATGTATGCGTGTCATGTGATCATTATACGTGTCATGTGATCATTATACGTGTCATGTGATCATTATACGTGTCATGTGATCATTATACGTGTCATGTGATCATTATACATGTCATGGGATCATGTCATGTGATCATTATACACGTCATGTGATCATTATACGTGTCATGTGATCATGTGTGTGCGTGTCATGATATCATTTAGATTGTTCTAATGAACATAATGAGTTTAATGAGATCACTTGTGTGTAATCTAAACATTATATGCATCATGTGCACGTCTAGTGATTCTTCATGTGCGTCATCAGAAACATACGCTTCTTGTCAACATTTCTATGTGTCATGTGAACATGTATGTGCGCCATGAGATGAAATGTATGTGTGTCACAAACAGTACATGTGTCTAGTAATTATGCATTTGTGTCATGAGATCACTTTTGTTGAATGTAAACATTATGCGTGTCATGTGACCATTTATTATGTGTGTCATGTAAATATGTGTAAACGACCATGTGCTCCATTTATGCGTCACATATTATTTTATGTCATATTTTCATTTATTTATGTCATTACTAATGTGATGCATGTCATTAACTTCATATAATTCCAAATCCCTGATCTTTTAAGTCCTTTTTACGTCTCTAATGCAGTCAAACATGTAATAAATGTCCGTCAAGATGTTCACACTGGTTAGAGTTTTTGTTTTTCCAGTAGTTTTCATGTGATCATAGTAGGGTTCTACTGAGAGAACCTGAAGAGAACATTCAGTCCCTGTAGAAGATCCATTGAGCGAGAGAAACTGTTGGCAAACCTCCGAGGACGAGACAAACATACGCCTCCTGGCACAGAGTTGCTGCCGATCTCTAAACAAATGAAGGGAAATGAAAAAGGAGCAAAAGGTGAAAACTTTGGTGACACACGTGTGCACACGAGCGCAGATTAATCCCAATTTGTCAGCCTCGACAAGAGGGAAACTTTTGGGATTTCATACTTCATACCAGCTTTTGTCACCTTTGCGTGAATAGCCGAGGCTGAAATAATTGTGTTTTCTTCCCACAGGCCCAGTCAGCGCTCACAAGCCACTGGCCTACGTAATGTGTTTCAGACAGAGGGGGGGGGGTACACATGATGAGCAGGAGTGTGTGTGTGTGTGTGTGTGTGTGTGTGTGTGTGTGTGTGTGTGTGTGTGTGTGTGTGTGTGTGTGTGTGTGTGTGTGTGTGTGTGTGTGTGTGTGTGTGTGTTCTTACTCTTTTCAGATAACACATTGAAAAAATAAATAAAAGTGAATCATTTCCCTCCAGAGTCTGAGGAACAATAATGTTGTTTTATACATTTTCTTGTTAATTACTGCATTAAACACAAACACAGTTTGCCGTCTATAAAATATACTGTGTATATTAAGAAATTATTCATTAAAAAAAACATTTCTGAAGCTTATATGCCAGTTAAAAAAAAAAACTAAATGTAAAGTTACGTTAATTGTTATTGATTATTTTTGAAGATTTTGAAGGTCATGAGATCATTTATTTGTGTCATGTGAACATTATAAGGAACAGGTTAACATTGATGTTCGATGGAAAAATGTTTATTAAATGTTCTTCACCACATATAACATTATTATAATCTTATCACTGATGGAATTTCACTCGTTATATGTGTGAGAAAGGAATGTGAGAATTAAACACGTGTTCAGGCCAGAAGGGGTCAACCACCTCTGACCTCTGACCTCCGTCATTGTTTCAAGTCAGATTCTTAACCTGACAAGGTGCGTCATGTGAAGATAATATACGCCATTTTAACACTTGTGTGCGTCATTTCATGAGATCATGTATATGTGTCAAGTGATTCTTTATATGTATTAAGTGATACTTTTGTGTGTCATGTGAACATGGATGTGTGTCATGTGAACATTGATGTGCGTCATGTGAACATTGATGTGCGTCATGAAAAGATTAGATGTGTGTCATGTGAACATTGATGCTTGTCATGTGAACATTGATGTGTCATGTGAACATGGATGTGTGTCATGAAAAGATTAGATGTGTGTCATGTGAACATTGATGTGTCATGTGAACATGGATGTGTGTCATGTGAACATTGATGTGTCATGTGAACATGGATGTGTGTCATGTGAACATTGATGTGTCATGTGAACATGGATGTGTGTCATGTGAACATTGATGTGTGTCATGTGAACATTGATGTGTCATGTGAACATGGATGTGTGTCATGTGAACATTGATGTGTCATGTGAACATTGATGTGTCATGTGAACATGGATGTGTGTCATGTGAACATTGATGTGTCATGTGAACATTGATGTGTCATGTGAACATGGATGTGTGTCATGTGAACATTGATGTGTCATGTGAACATTGATGTGTCATGTGAACATGGATGTGTGTCATGTGAACATTGATGTGTCATGTGAACATGGATGTGTGTCATGAAAAGATTACATGTGTCATGAAATCATTTGGTTTCATTTGCCGTGTAATAAATATACTGTACGTATTCAATATCTGTGAATGTAAAATGCATTTAAAAAACACATGATATTAAATGGTAACATGAAAAATGATCACATGACACACATCAATGTTCACATGACACTTAGTAGCACCGATAAAAACAATAAGTTGAATTAAGTTCAGTTAAAAAAAATACAGTTTTATTCAAACTGTTTTTTCAATCTTTAGAAAAGTATTGTTTGAGTTGAAAATATAATCAATTGTGAAGAAATTCCTGACGGATGTAAACAAGCGAGATGAAAATAAACAATCTTTTCTAAGTACTTCTAGTCACAGCTACTAACCTATGGAAGTGATATGTAAAGACACATTGGTGACGAGCACAAAAGAGTCCATCAGCACAACGCCTTCAAATACACTCATCCAATCTCGAGGCTCTCAGTGGACGAGCGTTCTTGATAATGCTCGTCTATTTGAAAGGAGGTGAAAGGCAAGGGTAGCATGCAATTTAGAGATACATTTTCAGCCGAGCCCTCCTCTCGTCTCCCTCGCTCCCTCTTTTGATTATGCGATTCGCTTTGGAAGACGAACAAATAGAGGAAGAGCTAGTGTTTGACACTGCCATTTTCAATGACAAAATACAATCTGGCCCGGGCCGCCACATCAATGGGGAGGGATTAGCCTAACGCAAGGTTGGGCGCCCAGATTAAGACAACGGCGGAGCGCCGGGATCTTAAATTTCATCATCTCTGTCGCTCCGGCACAATGGTGTGTTCAGGCACCTTTCTCTTCTGCCGTGTGATGAGGGTTCACCAGGAGTCACCTCTTCACCGCCGGCTTCCTTCTCCTGATGCTCACGTGACCACATTAATTCACCCGCCTCGACTCTTTGACACCAGCGCCTGATTGGTCGACGAGAAGACGAGCCGTCGAAGTCGGAAGATGACAAGTTCTATCACTGACCCGAGGTGGACAAAATAATACAGACTAGTCTTTATTTTTCATCACCAATCATTGATAATTATTAGGGCAGTGAGAAAATATTAATACAATATCAATAATTTCCATGAATTGCGTTTAAATTAAAGTTATTTACAAATACAATCAAATGTTTGGCCCCTAGATGGCAGCAGTCGTTACGTTCTCCACAGCTAAAGATGCAATGAATTCTCACTAGATCCCAGCGATGACTGAGGACGAGAGGATACAGTGAGTCCAGCAGCTTTTAAAGCTGATGTTTGGACATATTTCGGTTTGAAAACAAATGAAAGCAGTTACGACTTCATCAAGAGTCATGTGGTCTGTAAATACTACAACACCAGAGTCAAGTACTGGACAATACTACACATATATACTTGTTACTACACTATCACAACACCAGAGTCAAGTACTGGATAATACTACACATATATACTTGTTACTACACTATCACAACACCAGAGTCAAGTACTGGATAATACTACACATGTATACTTGTTACTACACTATCACAACACAAGAGTCAAGTACTGGACAATACTACACATATATACTTGTTACTACACTATCACAACACCAGTGTCAAGTACTGGACAATACTACACTTATATACTTGTTACTACACTATCACAACACCAGAGTCAAGTACTGGACAATACTACACTTATATACTTGTTACTACACTATCACAACACCAGAGTCAAGTACTGGACACTACTACACATATATACTTGTTACTACACTATCACAACACAAGAGTCAAGTACTGGACAATACTACACATATATACTTGTTACTACACTATCACAACACCAGAGTCAAGTACTGGACAATACTACACATATATACTTGTTACTACACTATCACAACACCAGAGTCAAGTACTGGACAATACTACACTTATATACTTGTTACTACACTATCACAACACCAGAGTCAAGTACTGGACAATACTACACATATATAGTTGTTACTACATTATCACAACACCAGAGTCAAGTACTGGACCATACTACACATATATACTTGTTACTACACTATCACAACACAAGAGTCAAGTACTGGACACTACTACACATATATACTTGTTACTACACTATCACAACACAAGAGTCAAGTACTGGACAATACTACACATATATACTTGTTACTACACTATCACAACACAAGAGTCATGTTGGACACTACTACACATATATACTTGTTACTACACTATCACAACACCAGAGTCAAGTACTGGACCATACTACACATATATACTTGTTACTACACTATCACAACACAAGAGTCAAGTACTAAACAATACTACACATATATCCTTGTTACTACACTATCACAACACAAGAGTCAAGTACTGGACAATACTACACATATATACTTGTTACTACACTATCACAACACAAGAGTCAAGTACTAAACAATACTACACATATATCCTTGTTACTACACTATCACAACACAAGAGTCAAGTACTACACAATACTACACATTTATACTTGTTACTACACACAACATATCATATAATTTCCCTGGATGGTGATACGTATAATTTATTTTAATTCTTAATCACACACACCTCTAGTAATAATGAACCATCAAAGTATCACTTGTCAAGTAAAATA
This sequence comes from Callionymus lyra, assembly GCF_982586985.1. Taxonomy (NCBI): domain Eukaryota; kingdom Metazoa; phylum Chordata; class Actinopteri; order Syngnathiformes; family Callionymidae; genus Callionymus; species Callionymus lyra. The sequence continues at coordinate 2,026,686 of NC_141828.1, forward strand.
ATTGTTCAAAGTAAAAGCAACATTACATGAATTAAATGCTGACACGTGTCCAGCAGAGAAGAAATTCTCGAGGTTTGTTGTGATCGAATCATGCATCGATCAGTTGCTGGTCATACAGAATATTATTAAAAAGTTGTTATTCCAGTTATTCCATTCAAAAAGTTTTAGAATGTATATATTCATTCCACACAGACTAATATATGTCAAGTGTTTATTGATCAAGATCTTGATGATTATTACTGGAAAATAAAAGTCTCAGAAAATCTCAGAAAATTGGTTCAATACAGAAGAATCAGCTGGTGAACTGAAAACACCTTTAGATGCTCTCAGTCTAGGTGTGTAGATACACCATCATGGGGAAGACTTGACACCAGAAGATGACCATTAACACCTCGATCCAGGAGGACAAGACAACAAGGGTCAATGCTAAAGACACTGTTTACTCTGTGTGCAAGTGATGAATAGAGAGTGAAGGTGAACGATGTGGTGGAACAAGAGGGAAAACCACACCCTGGAGAGGATCGTGAGATTGAAGAATGAGATTCATCTGGAGTCAGAGATCGAAGAAACAAGACTGTCGGCCTCTAGTCGACCACATGAAAGTCAACAGTAACAGGGAGTTCTTGGTGTCGACTTCATTAGAATTAAACTGGTTGAATAAAGCGCTCAGTTCTGTGTGTGACGTCAGCGGACGCGACGCTAAACCACTACACGGCGATCAATCATGAATAAAACACAACATTTAACAAGTTTAGTTTAGTCACAGAAACGTCTTGCTTATGGTGGAGTGTAAAGTGTCAGTGATGGTTTGATGCCTGGTCACCTCTGGTGCGTCTTTCTGAGGTCCTGCTCAACGCAGCTGTGGACCAGGAAGTCTTAGAGGCTGAACTCATACTTTCAGTTGGACAACATTCATTTAAATGGTTTGTTTTGGTCTGGAGTAATATTCACATTTTCTGAGAAACCTCATTTAAGATGTTCATAAGTTGACAGTAATGGCCATTAAAAGAAAGGAACAAATGAAATATATCTATGTCTTTGTGTAATGAATGAATATAATATACAAGTTTCACTTTCTGAGTGGAATTACTGACATGAATCTTTTGATGATAGACCAAAGTATTAAAATATGGTATATTTAAGGGAACAGGGAGGAAAGGAAGGTAAAAAAAAGAAAAAAAGAAGAAATATTAGGGCTTTAGAGACGAACTACTTGGATAAGGCTGCCATCTTGTGGTTGTTCAGAGAAAGTCATTTAGTCTTAACTTAAGAATGTATCTTTGGAATTATTTTTATTGTGGTAAAATGTGTATTTTTTTAATTTACATCAACTAAAAACGAGTTTAATCTTGTGCTTTGTAGCCATTTACACAATATATGTGTAGAGTGTATGAGCAAAACTTGATTCTTTTATGGGTTTTTTCTTCAACTATGTTATTGTAATACTTCCCATAATATATATATATTTTGTCACATTCATGTTCTTTGCTCTTCCCTATGTGTGTATTTTAAACTAATCACTCATTCTGCGCTCATGTAAACTGTCAGTCTGAGAGGTGCTAAATAAAACCAGATAATGATTATATTATTATTATTATTATAGAATATTGTGTTGCATAAATTACCAGCAAGTTTCAACCAATGCTTGAATCATGCCACCAAGAGTAGGATCATCCAAACCTGTCTTGATGCAGTGAATGTATCATTTAGATCAACTCATGACTAGATATATAAATGATATTTTATCCATGATATAAATTCAGTTATTGCTCATTAATCATGTTCAGGGTCACAGAAATGCAACTCGTCCTAAACAAACTTGAAGAAACATGAAATACATTTGTGATATTTGAACTGGTATTGAATACTGTTTGCAAGACAACATAGATATGTACATATACATACATATACATACATATATATATATATATATACAGTATATATATACATATATTAACATTATAAGTACTTCATGACGTGCCGTGAGGTCCATGTATACAGTGTGACATGAAAAGAGCTGATTTTACATGTCATGCAACTCGTTATGCTTTATATCTCACCATCATTGTTCATCTTTCACTGACACTTTAAACACATTATTCTACAAGAATCTTTAGAAATGTGTGGATCATGTTCTTCTGACAAATTCACATTTTCTAAAAAATATAGATGTGTTCAGCACAAATTGATTTAGATCTTATTAAAAATAACATTCTTTTCTATTTTCTCATAATTCTGGTGATTAGAAGATTAAATAATGATATATTGCTAGAAACAACCTCTTAGTGTTAGTGATCCATAAACCTCCTGCACCTTATTCTCATTGTTTTGTGTCTAATGATCCAAAGGTTGGTTTTGTTACCATTATGTTTTTATTATTCAACACAAACACAACTTCTTCTCGAGCTGCCACGACTCCACACCTGAACAAAAACACTGACACCCACTGGTGACAAAACATCACTGATCGTCACAATAATGACTCGTAACGTCATATCATTTAATGTGTTTTTGTAATAAAAAGTCTTTCACACCAATTGTACAACAATTGTAGTGCGTATCAATATAGTTAACGTTGACTGATGGAGAGTCTGTCTGGTGCGCATGCGCGTGTGAACACCGTTATGTTGTGGAGTGACTGACTGACAGGTGTCAAGCGCTGAGAAGTTAAACGTTGAGGTAATGTCATACTCTGACCAGAAGGTGGCGCCGTTACACCATGTAAGGACACAAGCACAAACTGACTTCTTGTCTTTGTGGAATAAAAACTCGACAGAAGCTGCGTTTGTTGACATTGTTTCTACTTACATTTTCTATCACAAACGTCCACTCTTTGTCTTCAAACTCCTCCGCATGAGGATCCTGCAAATGAATAAAACATGTATTATGATTTAGTTCAGGCGCCAGTACTGGAGGCTACAATTCTAGCAGCACATCCATGATGACTACATGTAAGTTTAAGACGTTAAGACTTTAAGACTATTATTTTTTTTTTTTTAAATATCAAACTAATACATAGTTATAAAAGCCACTGATAGAGTTTCTGGTGAATGCAAGTATAGTTGAGATGTTTTGTCTAAAGAAACGTAAATGCAACTTTCTTCAACAAGGTCGCTTCATTGTCCTCTAAAAAGAAACATTATTCTTCAGCTCCTGCCACACGTCTATGAATAATATCATCTGTAGTTTAACTTTTGAGCAACATTTAAACGTTTCAATCGTCGCTCGACTAGTTCGTCATTTTCTAACCTGCTCACTGATCTGTGGGAACAAAAACAACATGTTTCCACCTTAAAGCAACAAGTTGTGACAAGAACACGGTGAAGGAAAATGTCCCGTATGCAAGTGTGTGTGTGTGCGTGTGTGTGTGTGTGTGTGTGTGCGTGTGTGTAGGCGTAATTGTTGTTTTAATTATGTTCACACCAAAGGAAGAAATTGAGAAATAAACGAATCATTTCTTCATTGTATTCGTCGACAACAAATGATGTTTCCAGAGAATTAAAAGAAACAAATTCAAGTTAATTGTTTCAGTTTGAACTAACACACACTCCTGCGCAGGAAGTAAGAAGTTCAACCATCATGAGTCGTGGAGGAGCAGCTCCGACACAGAAGAAGAGATGCAGCGTCACCAGACACCGGGCGGTGATGGAAGCCGTCAGTGCTGAACAAGTTTAAATCAGGCCAGAGACAGACGAGGTGTGTAGCTCGTGTCGTTACTACGTTGACCATCAACACAACCAGAGCTTTTGTTCTGGGATCCGTACAGTACCAGACGGTTGTGTAAATAAAAAGCCAGAAAAAACAAGTATGATTACTTTGTTATTTGAACGCACCAGTTCACAACAAACTTAAACTAAGAGACACGTTTTAAAAATCCATCGATGTCACATGTTGGGCTTCAGATTAGGTTATGTTACGTAGAACTTTATCGATCCTCAGAACAACATCTCACCTTGAAGAGCGTGACGGTGATCTCAACGTTCTCTGGTACCGGCCAGACGACGACTCCTCGATAAGGGTTCTTGATGCCCGGCTGCCAGCCGTGGGACTGAAAGAAATGTGGATTCAAACAACATAAATGATGATTTCAAATAATAAAACACGCTGAGACAAGATAATATACTGCATAACAAGTACAACTACTTATGAGCGTCATGTAAATGAAGGATATAAGGAGTAAAAATTAATTGTGGTTCTACGAACCTTTGAGGATTTCCGGCGGCTCCTGCGCGTCCAGACGACCACCAGTTTGTCCGGTTGCCTAAAATGACAAAGAGAAGGTTTTTAATGTACGTCTTATGATCAAAGGTTTGAAGACCGTATGATATAATCTGATTCCTATAAACACACAAGGACACAGTGAGCACCAGCAACATGAGCGTCTATAAACTGTGTGTAAAGAACAACACAACAGTCCAGGACGACAAGAATAGATTACAAGAAGGAGTTTGATGGGAGAAAGTGTCAGAAAGGAGTAAGAAAAGTCATGTTTTTAGTGACTAAGATCCTCAAATAACATGAACCACACACACACCCCCACACCCCCACACACACACACACACAGAGAGAGAGACTGATAAACGTGCACAGTCACTCTGTACGTAAATAAATCATGAGATACGAGCAAAGCATTGACTTCCACTTTGTCAAAGCTAAACACATAAGACTGACATATTCATTGAAAATGAAAAAGAGATAAGACTAAGTAAGTAAGTAAATAACTAAGTAACTAAGTAAGTAACTAAGTAACTAAGTAAGTAAAGGTTATTTGTAAAGATATTTCTAGACCAGGGTAAAAGTGCTTTAAAAATAAAAATCAATACATAGTTAAAATATATACTTGAAGAGGACACTTTTTCATTAAAGGGAAAGTACCGTGTTGATTAAAGTGGCTCTTAAACTGTATGTATCAGTGTGTGTGTGTTGTTGTGATGTGTGACTCTATTGTATCATCAGTGTGTGTGTGTGTGTGTGTGACTCTATTGTATCATCAGTGTGTGTGTGTTGTGATGTGTGACTATATTGTATCATCAGTGTGTGTGTGTGTGTGTGTGTGTGACTCTATTGTATCATCAGTGTGTGTGTGTGATGTTGTGATGTGTGACTCTATTGTATCATCAGTGTGTGTGTGTGTGTGTGTGTGTGTGACTCTATTGTATCATCAGTGTGTGTGTGTGTGTGATGTTGTGAAGTGTGACTCTATTGTATCATCAGTGTGTGTGTGTGTGTGTGTGACTCTATTGTATCATCAGTGTGTGTGTGTGATGTTGTGATGTGTGACTCTATTGTATCATCAGTGTGTGTGTGTGTGTGTGATGTTGTGATTTGTGACTCTATTGTATCATCAGTGTGTGTGTGTGTGTGTGTGTGTGTGTGTGTGTGTGACTCTATTGTATCATCAGTGTGTGTGTGTGTGTGTGTGATGTTGTGAAGTGTGACTCTATTGTATCATCAGTGTGTGTGTGTGTGACTCTATTGTATCATCAGTGTGTGTGTGTGTGTGTGTGTGATGTTGTGATGTGTGACTCTATTGTATCATCAGTGTGTGTGTGTGTGTGTGTGATGTTGTGATGTGTGACTCTATTGTATCATCAGTGTGTGTGTGTGTGTGTGTGATGTTGTGATGTGTGACTCTATTGTATCATCAGTGTGTGTGTGTGTGATGTGATGTTGTGATGTGTGACTCTATTGTATCATCAGTGTGTGTGTGTGTGTGACTATAGTGTATCATCAGTGTGTGTGTGTGTGTGTGTGATGTTGTGATGTGTGACTCTATTGTATCATCAGTGTGTGTGTGTGTGTGTGATGTTGTGATGTGTGACTCTATTGCATCATCAGTGTGTGTGATGTGTGACTCTTTTGTATCATCAGTGTGTGTGTGTGTTGTTGTGATGTGTGACTCTATTGTACCATCAGTGTGCATTTGTACAAAACTCTCTTTTCATTAAAATATTGACATTAGAAAGGTATATTAAGCTCCGCCCACTGAAAACTTTGTTGACCATAACCACACTCTGCTGTGATTGGTCGAGCATGGAGGTTTGTCACCACGCATCATCAATGGTCTCCACCTCCAAGGGACTCAATGTATAAACAAAGCGTGATTAAAGCTGAAGGAGGAGTGAAGCCATCATTACATCATAATGGACTCTCGTAACCTCTCGTTCGTCCAGATTTCAGATCAACTTTATAAAGTAACAAGTTTAAAACATGGTGATGATGAGAAGTTACTGCGTCTTGAAGAGAAAGATTGAACATTCAAAACATTGAATTAGGTCAGGAGAGTTGGGTTTTATTATTATTATTAAGTACAAAGAACAGTAATTAATCATGATACAACATGTTCTTTACATTGTGAAACAACTGACAATTGTAGTTGAGGTTAAGAAAAAGGATGAGAAGCAGTCTTGGATCTCAGAGCAGGAGATCGATTTTTAGTTTTTGTTTCAACCAATCAAGGACACATTTTGACCAATCAGTCTTCTTAGGATTGTGATCAGTTGACTGTCATTCTGGTGTTTTTAGTTTCATCTGAAACTTCACTGGTTAAACTGCTGGATCTGCAGAAACAAACGTGCACACACTGCTCGAGGATCTTGAGGATCTTGAGGATCTTGAGGATCTTGAGGATCTTGAGGATCTTGAGGATCTTGAGGATCTTGAGGATCACCCTCCCTCTCAGAGTGTTGCTCGATGGGCCAGATATGAGGGAAAGTGGGTCAGTAAACTCAGCAGTGGAGACATAAGAGCACAGGCTGTGACAATAAGACTTAGAAAACCCTCCTGAAGTCCAGTGGATTCTACAGAGCAGATTCTACATATATTAGAATAGAAGTATCACATGTAGGACTCTACTATTATGACTTTAGAAAAGAAAATAATTAAAAATACTGAACTGAACATGGATTCCACAGAACAAGACACGTAAACAGAAAGAAGAATAGACTTAAAAGAAAACAAAAGGGTTTTGATAAACTACCTTCACTTTTTTCCATACAATACCAGCACTAAAAGAAAAAAAAGCCTTTTATTGATAACTCTATTTAAGTTTTTTAATGTTGATTTCATTCTGTGTCGAACGATCTCTTTCATCAGAATTGCAATCATGATTATTAATATTATATTATAATTATAATAAACAATTTCTCGAAGGAGACCTCCAGAGGGATCAATAAAGTTGTATCTAGGTATGTAGGTAGAACTTTATTCATCACAAATATTCTGCGGTATTTTCAAAAGAAGACGTGTTCAATATTAGACGATCTCACAGTGTAGACGCTGAGGATCAAATGAAGAGAAAACCACGGATGAAAAATTCCTTTTGAATTCCTAAAGTGGTTTAATTCTTGCAGCACGTTTGCTTTTTCACTCTTTTTATTCTTTTTTATAATCAAATTTAGTTTACTCGACCAGTGAGTGTCACCGACTGATGTCAATAAAGGAAATACAATCGTTTTATATAATAAAACATCTCTTAAAGAATAGTAATAAAAAGAATAAAATAAATGTTTTTCTGTGCGGTTCTGTAAAGTCTTGTGGTCGCACAGTTGTACGTTTTTTTAAATAAAAATGTCTCATATATTCACTGTAACCTGACTGTTGTTTACAAATATTACGGTACGATGGACACACTGTCCTGACAAGAGTCTCACTGTGAAGGATAAAAAGAAAGATAGTAAGTAATTAAGTAATAGTTATGGAAATAAATACAGTTTTTGGCTCCAATGTTCCCTCAAAATCCTCCCGAGGCTTGTTAGTTAGTAAAACTCAAATGACTTTATTAATACTCCTGGCTTGATCCTGTCTAGCAGCTATAAAGTACTGTGTGTGTTCACTTTAGGTCTTTATCTTTATTTTGATCTAGATTTGAACACACTAACGATACCATTCTTGGACTAGTTCTGTAGTTGATGCTAATCAAAGCATCTCAAACGACTGTAGTCAACGGTTCAAAAGTGAAGAACCCGACATGTAAGGAATGTGATCATTTGGCTCCAGACAAGTCCTTCTTTAACGCTCTTGGCGTCAAGTGTGTGTCGCGACCTCGCTCTTGACGGACACACAATCTCTGATTGATGGCTCTGTAATTGGACGTCATGTTCAACCGTTCACAGCAGAATGTAGCTGCGAGAAGACTCTGATCCTCATGTCAGACTCACACAGAGGCTTGTTTTACTGACCAATCATTGACTGGGGATGAGGAGATACCAGGGGGCGTGGCCTAGACTCATCATTTCAATCTATTTAAACGAGTTATTATTCACAGCATGAAACTCACTTGTTTGTTAATATTATTCTGAGATACCATCAAAATAAAAGATGCAACAATAGATGGTGTTGGATAGACTGATAGAAATGTGATTTACAAAAGTTAAATATTGGTTATTGACAAACCTCCAGGCTCGACCAATCACAGCAGAGTGGGTGTGGTTATGGTCAACAAGTTTAATCTCCAGAAAAACAAAGTGTTTTCAGTGGGTGGGGTTTAAGATCATTTTCTAATGTCATTATTTCAATGAAAATAGAGTTTTGTACAAACACTGATGATACAATAGAGTCACACATCACAACAACACACACACACTCTGATGATACAATAGAGTCACATCAAAACAACACACACACACTGATGATACAATAGTCACACATCAAAACAACACACACACACTGATGATACAATAGAGTCACACATCAAAACAACACACACACACACACACTGATGATACAAAAGAGTCACACATCACAACAACAGACACACACCCTGATGATACAAAAGAGTCACACATCAAAATAACAGACACACACACACTGATGATACAATAGAGTCACACATCACAACCACACACAAACTGATAATACAATAGAGTCACACATCACAACCACACACAAACTGATAATACAATAGTCACACATCACAACTATGCACACACACACACACACTGATGATACAATAGAATCACACATCACAACAACACAAACACACACACTGATGATACAATAGAGTCACACACCATCACAACTACGCACACACACACTGATGATACAATAGAGTCACACATCACAACAACACACACAATGATGATACAATAGAGTCATACTTCACAACAACACACACACACTGATGATACAATAGAGTCACACGTCGTGTGCTTTGCGTAGCTGGAGTGGAATCACAATACTCTTAATAAGAGTAGAAAGTTATTATGCTGGATAAAAATAATCCCACATAATATCATAACTAATTCCCACACACCTAGGATTTGTGTGGGAAACAGTGTATCAGTGTTTGTTTAGCGACAGAACTTGTCGTGTCATGACCTGCGTTTGATGCAACCAGCGTTATCTGGTGCAGCAGTCGAGCCTTCGTGATACTGAACGCTTGTCGTACTTTGTGCATCGACAGCAAGCATGTTGGAAGCATGAGTTCAGGGAGAATACTGGCACGGAAAATATGTTGTTTATTCTAGTTATTGTTCGTATATATTATTTATATCTACGGTCACTATGGAGCAGAGACCATTCGTCAACAAGAGACCATTGTTTCTAGTTCTTGAGTCACAGATTGTGAGGAATGACTACGTTAGTTTAGGAAGCAAAGGCACATAATCTGATCTCGAGTCTCATGCATGTATCGGACATTTGATCATCGTACAGAAGTCAAACTAATGTTTGGTACATTGGGATTAACCATCTATCCATTTTACCTTATCCTGGGTTGAGTCAGTACTTGAGTGACTTTGACAAATGTCTCTAGTTCAACACTGAACAAAACTGACCACAAACTGTTTCAACTGAGAAAAATCTCTACATTTAGGAAAATGTTGTCACAACATGAACTGGATCTTATAATCCATGTGTTTGTGTCTTCTCGTCTGGACTATTGTAACAGTTTGTTTTTGTGTCTAAACGAGAAGGATTTGTCTCGACTGCAGTTCATACACAACAGCCAGAATTCTGAGCAGCTCTAGTAGAAGAACTCACATTTCTCCGATTCTTAAATCTCCTAAGCTTTGGAACAATCTCTCTCTATGTTTGATGATCTACTGACTCCTTCAAGAAACATCTGTGTTTGATGATCTACTGACTCCTTCAAGAAACATCTGTGTTTGATGATCTACTGACTCCTTCAAGAAACATCTGTGTTTGATGATCTACTGACTCCTTCAAGAAACATCTGTGTTTGATGATCTACTGACTCCTTCAAGAAACATATCTGTGTTTGATGATCTACTGACTCCTTCAAGAAACATCTGTGTTTGATGATCTACTGACTCCTTCAAGAAACATCTGTGTTTGATGATCTACTGACTCCTTCAAGAAACATCTCTGTGTTTGATGATCTACTGACACCTTCAAGAAACATCTGTGTTTGATGATCTACTGACTCCTTCAAGAAACATCTGTGTTTGATGATCTACTGACTCCTTCAAGAAACATCTGTGTTTGATGATCTACTGACTCCTTCAAGAAACATCTGTGTTTGATGATCTACTGACTCCTTCAAGAAACATCTCTGTGTTTGATGATCTACTGACACCTTCAAGAAACATCTGTGTTTGATGATCTACTGACTCCTTCAAGAAACATCTGTGTGTTTGATGATCTACTGACTCCTTCAAGAAACATCTGTGTTTGATGATCTACTGACTCCTTCAAGAAACATCTGTGTTTGATGATCAACTGACTCCTTCAAGAAACATCAGTGTTTGATGATCTACTGACTCCTTCAAGAAACATCTGTGTGTTTGATGATCTACTGACTCCTTCAAGAAACATCTGTGTTTGATGATCTACTGACTCCTTCAAGAAACATCAGTGTTTGATGATCTACTGACTCCTTCAAGAAACATCTGTGTGTTTGATGACCTACTGACTCCTTCAAGAAACATCTGTGTTTGATGATCTACTGACTCCTTCAAAAAACATGTGTGTTTGATGATCTACTGACTCCTTCAAGAAACATCTGTGTTTGATGATCTACTGACTCCTTCAAGAAACATCAGTGTTTGATGATCTACTGACTCCTTCAAGAAACATCTGTGTTTGATGATCTACCGACTCCTTCAAGAAACATCTGTGTTTGATGATCTACTGACTCCTTCAAGAAACATGTGTGTTTGATGATCTACTGACTCCTTCAAGAAACATCTGTGTTTGATGATCTACTGACTCCTTCAAGAAACATGTGTGTTTGATGATCTACTGACTCCTTCAAGAAACATCTGTGTTTGATGATCTACTGACTCCTTCAAGAAACATGTGTGTTTGATGATCTACTGACTCCTTCAAGAAACATCTGTGTTTGATGATCTACTGACTCCTTCAAGAAACATATGTGTTTGATGATCTACTGACTCCTTCAAGAAACATCTGTGTTTGATGATCTACTGACTCCTTCAAGAAACATCTGTGTTTGATGATCTACTGACTCCTTCAAGAAACATCTGTGTTTGATGATCTACTGACTCCTTCAAGAAACATCTGTGTTTGATGATCTACTGACTCCTTCAAGAAACATCTCAAGACACTTATTTGTTCAGGCTTTTCCTTGATTCTCGGAGACTCTTGTGTTTGTCTCAGTGTTATCTTGATCTTTTAAGTATATACTTTATCGGGTATTGGAAATGCTCTCTACATATATAAATTACTTACTTACTTATCTTATCTTCATATAATATCTTCTATATTCATGCTTTTGTTGAAGATTTTAACAATAGAAAGACACAATTAATTAAATTTGAATTCTTATCATGATGTTGTTGATATGATAAAGGTTTTTTATTTACCTATTATTATTAGTAACTAAGTATTAACAGTTAATGTTCACATTAAAACATAAACAATGGTTGCATCTTGTGAACTATTAACAATACATGTAAACGATTTTACATGTGATAAACAATTGTCTGAAATAAACATTATAAATCATTTTGAGGGGTTTTATTGAGAATTCATGATCAATTTAATGATCATACCACCCTTTTACACGCTCACTTAAGACATCTTGAAAGTATCACACGAATGTATTCGGTACAACTTGTGACCAGATCATGTTCAACCAGGACCGTCTTGTCAAAGCAGCAGATGCTCAGGTCGACTGTGATCATCTTTAAAAACATCCATCAATTCTGTCAGATACATGTCGTCATAAACACAACCGTATGTGTGAAGAAACCATGAATATCAGTGAGTGTTACGCAAGGATGAAAAATCCCTGGCTGCCAAAATTCTGTTATGAATTTGTGTCTCTGACGGAAATACTTTTGAGTTCAAGCACTTTCACTGGACTAATGGCTGAACGTTCCCAGCAGCGACAAATGTTTCACAACGACTGGACTCTTGGGACTCACACGGTCACACAAGCGCATTGTCATTGAATGCATCAGTGATGTGTGTCAAAGAAAGTTGACAGAAGTTGTGTTTCTTCCCGTTTACCTCATTCATGCATTCATTGTTCATTGATTTCAAAATAGTAACAACGTTAACTTCTATACATTCATCATCATGTTTGGATATAAACAGCTTCTTAGTGCTGGTTTCACATATTGTGTGTCGTCTTATTTCATTTATTTATTCTTTACTAAACAAATCCTGTTGTGTTTACAACACTGGAAATTTAAGTGTATAAAATAACCATTAATACGTCATAATGGGATTCAATCTCATAACCTCCAGGTCAACAAGATATTAGACGAGAAACTTCATGAAGTAATACCTTTAAGACGGATCATCGTCACGATTTGGCACTAACTTCATGTTGGAGAGGAACATGTGAGGTAAGTTTAGTTTTCGCATCAGTTGCCTCGTACAAACTCCCATAATGCCCTGTTCATAAAACACCACGAGGTGCAGGACATGACCGGGCACTGAGGCACATACATGTGTGGAAAACTGTTGGAATGTCAGGCTGAGAACATATGACCTGGAAGACTGGACATGGTTTATCAGTTGGAGTCATGTGACTGAATGAATCCAAAACACAAGTACACAAGTCTCCAAAAGAAATGTAAGGAAAACCAATTAAATCGTTCAAAATGATGTAGAGACAAGACATTTGTCACAGTTCAAAGTCATGTTTAAGTTATACATGAATGACAATTTCAAAATTAGGATAAAATAGTTTATTTTGGATTATTAGATTATTATTTATTATAGATTATTTACTACCATGAGACTACACAACAAGAACTGCATCAGATAATAACTAACGGGGACTTTTGTAAATACTCTTTTTGTATTTGTGTATATAGTGTACATTTGTGAAATAAAAAGTATAACAAAAGAATAACCCGTTTTGGGACTTATAAATGAAAAATCCATCTAGATTAGATTAACTAAGAACATTCAAGGTGTTAGTTAATCTATACCATCAAATATCCCAACAGAATTCAATTCAAATACATTTAAAAATAAAGTTATGAATTACTAATTGCTATGAATTAAGTTCTCTTTCGTAAAAAATGTAGGAGAAATTAATCATGTAAAGCAAAAACATTGATTTCTAGAACAGCAGCAGGGCTCTAAGAAAACATAAACACACTTAAGGTCAAGGTTAACGATTCAACAGATAAAACTTCCTTTGGGAAATTAAGGAATGTTAACTATGCTATGACAATCTCCCTGTAATTAAATAGTTTAAAAGAAACTCAATACATAGTTGTTTCTTTCAATATTACAATATATCAGCATTTATATTTTTGTTGCACCTGTATCGTGATACACATCGTATCGTAAGTTTATTGGGAACACACACACACACACACACACACACACGTATAAAGCAGACTCCACCAATCTTTTTTGTATTTTTATATTGTGTCTTTTTGTTCTTTAGAGAGTGTTTCCAAACAATAATGACAAAGGGGTACATCTCTAATGTATTGTGGGAAACATAAGGTCACACTCACAAGACTTCAATTATTGAAGACAAGGATGTCAAAGGATCGACGCATGTGTTGTCCGGCAGAAACACAAACTAACTCAAAATGGTTTGTGTTAATCCAGAAACACTTTGATATAAAGAAGTTTGTATAAAACCCTCGTCGTCTCGTCACGAGGCTCGAGAGATGCTGAGATGATTCGTAACGCTCGTCTGTGGACAGATACTATTACAGTGTAATCAATAGTGTCGCTGTGTAGTTTCCAGTGTGTTGTTGTCGTCTCCTTTCCACGCGTGTGCACCACCAGCAACATCTCTTCTGACAACAGTTAGAACCAGATGATGGTAGTATTATGACTTTCTGCTCCGAGGTCAACAAAGAGATATTGATTTATAATAATAATAATAATAATATTCTTCTGACAATGTTTAGAACAAGATGATGGTAGTTTTATGACTTTCTGCTCTGAGGTCAACAGGGAGACATTTATTTATAATAATAATAATAATAATAATAATATTGACATCTAATCCACCCACAGAAAATATTCAACGGCTCAAGTTAGATTTTTTTTTTTTTTTTTTAAATCAGAAAATCAACAGGATTAGTTTTGAAGAACATCTCCAGACAATGTATCTCTTGAGGCTACAAAGAGACACTTATCAGAACTCCTAACAACTGTCACTGCAGAACTCTGATGCACAATTGATGACAAGGATCACAAAGATCATGGAGTCTGCCATGGTTCCCTGTGAGTTACTGGATCCATCTGAAGGGTCTTACAAGTCTTCTCGAACCGTCCTGCCGACAAGTAGTTATCTATTAGTTGTTCCTAGTAACAAGAACAAAGTACAGAGAAGACTCTTTTAGTCATAACTGCTAAAAAAACAAAGATACCAACTTGTGTGACTTGGAGAGAAAACAGGACACCTGGTCTTATTGATGAACCTGCCAGTCGGAGTCACGTCTGTAAATACTTTACAGTAGATTCCAGTTGAATTAATGTATAACTATTAACCCTCAAAAACCTGAAAACGTATGAATGAAGTTTCTAAACTAACGGAGGAAAAACTTCGAACCAACACTTGAAAGACATAATGACTTTTTTTTTAAAGATTTCAAGGCGATGTTCACTATAAGTTGTGTCACATTAAACCAACAACAAAAACATGCTCAGCTATGTGAACGACAGAAGCTTCACTAATACCTGCTCGGTCACGAATACTACTAAATAGAGAAGGGTTTTTAAACTTTAAAGGCCACTCATTACCACCGTTTAAATGTATAATAGTTGTAAAGTTTTTATTCATTTACTGATTTATAATACAAGTATATTGCTTTGTTATTATACTTGAGCTCTGCTCAACACACATAAACACAATAGCTGTTGGTTTATGTTTCTTTATACATTCATACAGTGAGTCCAGCAGCTTTTTAAACTAATGTTTGGACATATTTTAGTTTAAAAAAAAAATGAAAGCAGTTACAATTTTGTCAAAAGTTGTTCCATCGGAAAATTCTGAATCTTGTACGCAAATCTAGTTTTCCAGACGGTCAGCGATACACACCCTTAATGTGACCCACATCTGTGGAGCAGACAAACTATTGTTTAGATGATTTTATTTCACTCGAGTCTTGTCTCTTCAGGCTAAAAAAAAGTAGTTAAAGTATTTAAAGGTTATTGGTTAATTGTATCAGTATTTAAGTTGCATCTTTTACTTTTGAACATATTAACATAAGTTATTAAACTGTTGGCCACGTTGTCATCAAATATATTATTTTAAAATGTGACAAAAGCATGTTTCATCTGAAAATGACTATTCAATTCAATTTTATTTAAAGTGTCTTATCTTAACAAAGTTATCTCAAGACACTTTCATTAGACAACACATTTCTTGCTAAGGTTAAGGAGCCTTTAACTGAACACAATCTTTATATACTGTATGTTTAATACTATCTACGTCATTTCTTAAACAATTTAACATGTTAAAATCTTATTAAAATTCAGTGAAACCGAGCATGATTTAACAGATTCAAATCACAGCAGGAATGACATACAGTAAATATATATCTACAATTTCAAAGTATCTGCAACAATGAATGTTTTTTCTGCAGCCAAACAGCAAACAATGAGCTCATAAATTATTAAATGTCTAAACAGAAGAACGGTTAGTGACTGGAAAGTTCAAAGCACCAAAAACAGTGACCAAGTATCCAGGTTTAATCATATATAAATCACATTTTTTTGTAATTGAAAAAATAAAACAACTTATTTTTATTCGTCATAAAATATAAAGGCTACAAAAACACCATCACCCCTCGTCTCAATAATGAACTCGATGAACAGAAAACTACAATACGTTTCCTTAATAAGGGTTTTTACTAGTTTAGTTTTTCCATTATCGTTCATCGTTCATCTCGCTTTCCTAACCTGGTGTATGTCAAAGCTCCGGTTTCAAAACATAAGAGTACTACCGAGTACAAGCCCCGCCCGTCCAGCTCTGGGTAGAGATGTACATTTTTCCCATTCCATTCTCCGACACGTTAACATCTGTCTCAGGTCGACTCCATTAGTCGTGCCTGGAGCAAGTCGCTTCAGAATCTGTGTCTGCAGGCTACGTTTGTCAGTGTTTGCCGATAATAACTCACAAGGTTTCAGTAAAGAGTCATCCTTCCTTTCTACTCCATTCAACACATCAATTCACACACACACACACACACACACACACACACACACACACACACACACACACACACACACACACACACACACACACACACACACACACACACACACACACACACACACACACACACACACACACACACACACACACACACACACACACACACACACACACACACACACACACACACACACACACACACACACACACACACAGCTCTAAACTAGTACCTTTACATCAAACTATACATTTAATAAATTCAATGTTTTCGTAAGAGAATGAAAAGAAGTAGAACGAAGAACAGTCATTGATGTTTCTGCACTTTTTTCACTTTATCTATTTCACTGCATCGAGTTCTTTTGTACATTTATTACAGGTCATTAAATTTATGATTTACTACAAATGATTGCCGTAGATGTTTTAAAGATTATGTTCACATAATTAACCCAAATGTTTTCTTATCTAGATGATTTGACAGGTGTAACATAAACCTAAGCAAGTATTATCCATTTCGTTATTTGAAAAGTGAACCAGAAAATCACAGAGATATCTTTTACTAATTCAGTTATTTGAATTGATTTTAACTGGAAAACATTTTAACTACCTTTTATAAATACCACCTAAAAACATGGAGTCACAAAGAACTTGACTTAATTCACGATTATTGATGTGAAAATTATTGCCGACTAAATAAAGTGTTATTTCAAAGATTATATTAAAGAATTATACTGCACCCGAGTCAGTAAATGTACAAAAAAAAGCCAAAATAATGTCATAAATCAAGATAAAATCAAAAGACAAATTCAAGATGGCATCAATGTTCTAAACTTCCACCAAAGAGTGAAGTAACTCTTTCATTAAACCACAAGCGTTCAGTTCTCCTGCAACAAGACTATATCTCAGGGTCTCAGAACTCGTCCCTGGACACACGCCTGCGCCTCGAGACCCTCGGAGGGTTTGAGTTACGACCATTGATTCCAGCTCAGACACTGAGTGTAAATACTCGACGACGATGAGTTAATAACGTTGAAAAACTTGCCATTTCTTGGTACATTCCACCATCAGCTCCTGATAGGAAGCCACGAACTGGAACTTGGAGGCGTGTTTTCCTACTCGCTGCAGTCTCTTCCAAACCGAAGCCATGTTTCTGAGGAGGTTTCTCAGCACCTAGTCCGTCCTGGAGCTCCTTCTTCTGGCTGGTGTTCTTCTAATCCACACGAGTGTTTAGATGTACTGCAGCACGGCCGACCATCCCAGACACATGCTTAATACTTTATGGTGGAACAGGTGAAGAAGCGGAAAAGGTCGTCCACGATCAGAAAGATAATTCCATCGATTCCAGTAGAAATTCTCTGCAGCCTCGAAACACGTCCATCATTTTGAGGGAAATCACTGTGAGATGATGAATCTTCTGCTGGACGTTGACCTCATGTTCTACACAGTACGTCGTGATCGCCCTGAAAGTACAAAAACGAGATGTCAGGACCCAGAGCTGTGTATTGTCAAAGATACGACGACACAATAAGTATCACAATGTAGGGACAACTATACGTTATATTGTGAATAGGATAAATCTGGGTCAATAAAGTCACCCCTACTCACCTAGTAAAAAAAAAATCCTCTGCAGAAAATAATGATATATACTGTATATATAAAATATATACAACTTGATAGTGACATCTAGTGTCCAGGAGTTTAATTACAACACCAAAATGAACAAACGCCGGGAATATTAGCATAACATTTTACCACAAACAAATGTACTTGTTTACAAGTATACTTGTTCACTATTAACTATTCGCCTGCCGTTCATACAAACAAAACTCTGCAGCCAGAATTCTGAGCCGCTCTAGTAGAAGAACTCACATTTCTCCTTCAAACTCTTCACTGGCTGCTCTAGTAGAAGAACTCACATTTCTCCTTCAAACTCTTCACTGGCTGCTCTAGTAGAAGAACTCACATTTCTCCTTCAAACTCTTCACTGGCTGCTCTAGTAGAAGAACTCACATTTCTCCTTCAAACTCTTCACTGGCTGCTCTAGTAGAAGAACTCACATTTCTCCTTCAAACTCTTCACTGGCTGCCAGTTTCTTTCAGGATCATTTTAAAATTCTGGTTCTTACTTTCAGATCTATTCATGGTCAGACCTCAGGCTCTGAGGTCTGTGGATCAGAATCTACTGATGGTTCCTGAACTTCCGGACCAGAGGAGAGAAATCCTTCCAGACTGTTGCTCCTAAGCTTTGAAACCATCTCTGTGTTTGATGATCTACTGACTCCTTCAAGAAAACTTTAAAACTTTTTTATTTGTTCAGGCTTTTCCTTGATTTTCTGGAACTCCTGTGTTGTTCTCAGTATTATCTTGACCTTTTAAAGTATATATTTTATCGAGTATTGTTTTGATTGTTTAAGCGCTTTGTGACCCTGGTCTGGAAAAGCTCTGTATAAATACAAATTACTTACTTACTTACATTTGTGCCTAATATCTAATAATCATATCTTCACATTTGTTAGACTTTTGAAAATGTCATTTAAAGACATTAACTACAACTAAGGCCTTCATTTGTGAACTTGATGCCATTCAAGACCCTTTGGAGTTCATGATACATTACTGTGAGAAACATGTATCGATATATCGATATTTAATCGCAGCCATTGATCAGAATCAGCTCCAGAGACATGATCGAAAGAAGACACGTTTGTGGTGTTTCATCCACAGAAGCAGAGGAAGGTTCTCGCAGAAGGTTCTCGCAGAAGGTTCTCGCAGAAGGTCTGAAGGAACATGTTCTGCCAACACGACGGTTCTTCTCTGCATTATAAACATCTAGAAAAATGAATCGACTTCATTTCTCAGCGACAGTCACGCTTCGAATCCCCCTCTCCACGCAGACACAACACGCCCACGGACGAGAGAATCCAGTGGGTTTGAAATGACAAGAAATGTCAACGTGGAATATTAAGAGAATGTTTGTGAATCCAGGGAATAGTCGAAGCCAGACTCGCTGACCGGGAAGATTCGGCGGCTATGCTAACAAGACTTAACGCTTCAAAGTCGCTGAAGTGTCCCGTAAGTCACTCACCTCACAGCCGGGTCAGAACCACGGTCCACCTGAAGGGCGAGGAAGAGTCCGAAAGAAGCGGTCGAACCCCCGGGACGAGCGGATAAGAGAGTGTTCTCTCGTGAAGCATCTGCTAGCATGCTAGCTCAGCCATCACAACAGCGCGAGTGCGTCAAGTTAACGCCGTGTTTGTTGTCTCGCACACACGGGACCAGAACCAGAACCGACGCTGGAATTAAAAGAATATGCCGCTCGTTCTTCACTGGACTTAACTGGCCCACGACAGTGAAGCGCTCTCACAGTTACGAGCCACTCGCTTTCTCCATTCGGTCACTCAAAGCAAAACAAAACGACTTCCTGTTTGGACCTTTAAACTGCGCGAGATAGAACACTCTTAATACATGTTAATGTTATCATTCGCTTCTAAACCTTCCACCTATGTTTAGTGAGACAGACAAACGTATTGTTGTTAGCGCAATTTAACCTTTGAGTATTCATGTTTTTGTTTTATTTTGTGAAGCAAATCGCTTAACTTCCGGTTAGGTATTGAAGCTTGACAGAGCTTTGGTTTTCAGTGTCTCCAAACCTGGACGAGATGAATCTTTCAAATCACCCTCAGAACCATGAATGAGGTTTTAATGTGCTCTTCACGTGTTTACAGCCCAGTGAGACTCTTTGATCATGTTTTAATCTCACTGTTTTTGTTATCAGGATCAAATGTGTCTCAAATCAAAGTGTTTTACTCGATAAATAAGCAAAAAAGTCAACTTTAAAATAAATCTTCTTTCATCTCTGAAGTAGAGTAACAACCCATCGCCACTAAGATTCCATTTATCCATTTTCCACTGCATGTTGGAGGTTAATTTGCAGGAACACAAACCCTTCTCTCTCTCCAGAACCTTCTCCTGTTGTTATTTGTATTATTTTCTTATTTAAATGATCGATTGATACACTTTTATTTATTCCACATTGTAAAATATGAGTCGTCACAGCAGCTCACAAACAAGATTAAACATACAGTACATGAAAACTAAATTAAGAAAGTAAAATACAGCCACTTGTTTGTTTTATATTTTACAAAAACTTGACTGAAAATCACTTTAACGATCAGAAATAGTCGAATCTACTTTATAAAATATCACATTACTGTCAGGATGTTACTAATGAAACTTAAGCCTGTTCTCTTAACTG
>NC_141828.1:2052500-2082500 GCF_982586985.1 Callionymus lyra
GTTTGATGATCTACTGACTCCTTCAAGAAACATCTGTGTTTGATGATCTACTGACTCCTTCAAGAAACATCTGTGTTTGATGATCTACTGACTCCTTTAAGAAACATCTGTGTTTGATGATCTACTGACTCCTTCAAGAAACATCTGTGTTTGATGATCTACTGACTCCTTCAAGAAACATCTGTGTTTGATGATCTACTGACTCCTTCAAGAAACATCTGTGTTTGATGATCTACTGACTCCTTCAAGAAACATCTGTGTTTGATGATCTACTGACTCCTTCAAGAAACATGTGTGTTTGATGATCTACTGACTCCTTCAAGAAACATCTGTGTTTGATGATCTACTGACTCCTTCAAGAAACATCTGTGTTTGATGATCTACTGACTCCTTCAAGAAACATCTGTGTTTGATGATCTACTGACTCCTTCAAGAAACATGTGTGTTTGATGATCTACTGACTCCTTCAAGAAACATCTGTGTTTGATGATCTACTGACTCCTTCAAGAAACATCTGTGTTTGATGATCTACTGACTCCTTCAAGAAACATCTGTGTTTGATGATCTACTGACTCCTTCAAGAAACATCTGTGTTTGATGATCTACTGACTCCTTTAAGAAACATCTGTGTTTGATGATCTACTGACTCCTTCAAGAAACATCTGTGTTTGATGATCTACTGACTCCTTCAAGAAACATCTGTGTTTGATGATCTACTGACTCCTTCAAGAAACATGTGTGTTTGATGATCTACTGACTCCTTCAAGAAACATCTGTGTTTGATGATCTACTGACTCCTTCAAGAAACATCTCAAGACACTTTTATTCGTGCTTTTCCTTGATTCTCTGAGACTCTTGTGTTTGTCTCTGTGTTATTTTGATCTTTTAAAGTATATATTTTATTGAATATTGTTTTGATTGTTTAACTTCTTGTGACCCTGGTCTGGAAAAGATCTTTACAAATAACTATTACTTATTTAAACTTTACGATGAAAGTGGAGTCGAAGCTTCTCCTTCTCAACATCTGTTTGACGTTAGCTTGAGAATCACCTTTGACCCCGAGAAACATCTGGTTTCCTCTGGTGACCCTAAAACTCAGAGTTTATCAAACTCTATGTATTTTTAATTTAATTTCTAATAATGTAGACGTCAATGTCAAAGTATGATTTTAATTTAGGTCAGAAATACGAATAAACATTAGGTTTAAAACAGAAAAGAATTTCCTTCAGGCTGAGAACATTCTTGACCTGATGACCTTTGACCCCGAGCTGCAGCGAGGAAAGAGAAGAAAGAACCTGATTTATTAACGTTCTCGTCTGCTCAGCATCGTCGCTCCATGTGTTTCACGACTGCAGGAGGAAAAGATAACAATACAAATAAATAAATAATAATTAATATAAATGAGATAATAAACTTCAGATCATTTCAACAATCAATCACTAATTCAAAGATTAAAATTAAGAAAGAATAAATTCTCAAGAACTAATATATATTATCTTTAATATTAAATACCTTGTTTTTTTCCTCATAAATTATAAAGATTTGGACACAAGAGTTTATGTTTAATATAAATATGATATTGGCAATAAAATAAAAAAATATTTAAAATCATTGAATGTGTAGAAGCTGTGACGATAATAACAATAATGACAATAATAACAATAACGACAATAATAACAATAATGACAATAATAACAATAACAACAATAATAACAATAATGACAATAATGACAATAACAACAATAATAACAATAATAACAATAATAACAATAACAACAATAATAACAATAATGACAATAATGACAATAACAACAATAATAACAATAATAACAATAACAACAATAATAACAATAATGACAATAATAACAATAACAACAATAATGACAATAACAACAATAATAACAATAATAACAATAACAACAATAATAACAATAATAACAATAACAACAATAATAACAATAACAACAATAACAACAATAATAACAATAATAACAATAACAACAATAATAACAATAATGACAATAACAACAATAATAACAATAATAACAATAATAACAATAATAACAATAACAACAATAACAACAATAATAACAATAATAACAATAATGACAATAATGACAATAATGACAATAACAACAATAATAACAATAATAACAATAACAACAATAATAACAATAATGACAATAACAACAATAATAACAATAATAACAATAACAACAATAATAACAATAACAACAATAATAACAATAATAACAATAACAACATTAGTTACAAACTCATCATGGAACTAAAGTTCAATTAACCCTTGACCTCCACCACTGGATTTATGGAAGCCATCGTTGACCTTTGACCCAGAGACAACACAAGGGATACCACAAACACATTTGTTTTCGGGCCTTCGGGGCAAAACCTATTGAGACCAAAGTTGAGTTTCAAATTCAGCGAAGCTCAAATATGTCGAAAAAAACACGAGAAGAAACTAGTTTGATTTGTGAGTCTTGTGTAGTTGTGTGTGTTTAATGTGTTTATATAGGGGTGCATGTGTATGAGTGTGTATGTCTGTGGTGTGTAGAAATTTGTGTTGTAGGAGTGTGTATGTTGGTGTGTGTGTCTGTAACTCACCAGGTAGAGAAATGACTCCCATGATGCATCAGTGCTCACATCTCTGATGAACATAAAATATTGAGTCACTGACACCATGTGACCTTTGCTGCTGGAAGCTTCACTGATGACTCTGTTATGACTCACCTCCTCCTCCTCTTCCTTCTTTTCCTCTTCCTCCTCCTCCTCCTCTTCCTTCTTTTCCTTTTCCTCCTCCTCCTCCTCTTCCTTCTTTTCCTCTTCCTCCTCCTCCTCCTCTTCCTTCTTTTCCTTTTCCTCCTCCTCCTCCTCTTCCTTCTTTTCCTCTTCTCTTCCTCCTCTCAGCTCCTCCTCCTCCTCCTCCTCCTCCTCCTCCTCTTCCTTCTTTTCCTCTTCCTCCTCCTCCTCCTCTTCCTTCTTTTCCTTTTCCTCCTCCTCCTCCTCTTCCTTCTTTTCCTCTTCTCTTCCTCCTCTCAGCTCCTCCTCCTCCTCCTCCTCCTCTTCCTCCTCCTCCTCCTCTTCCTTCTTTTCCTCTTCTCTTCCTCCTCTCAGCTCCTCCTCCTCCTCTTCCTTCTTTTCCTCTTCCTCCTCCTCCTCTTCCTCCTCCTCCTCTCAGCTCTTTCCCCTCTTCCGCCTCCTCCTCCTCCTCTTCCTCCTCTCAGTTCCTCCTTTTCCTCCTCCTCCTCTCAGCTCTTTCTCCTCTTCCTCTTCCTCTTCTTCCTACTCCTCTCAGAGCCTCCTCCTCCTCCTCCTCTTCCTCCTCCTCCTCCTCCTCCTCTCAGCTCCACCTCCTCTCTCCATCCAAGCAGAAACCTCTGGACGTGGATCTTCATCTTCATCTTCATCTTCTGCAGGAAACAAAGAAATGGAGAAACGAACGTGTAGCTTTAAAAACTTGTGCGTGTTGTGCGAGTGAGTTCTGTGCTGCTGCTGCCACCTGCTGGCCACTGAGAGAATTAAAGTCCTTTTAAATGCCTATACATTGATTATAATAATAATTATAAGTAATAAATGTTATTGAGTTTAGATCATCTTTACAAGAACCAGATCAACGTGGACTCGAGCAGCGACTGGACCTCACTGGAAGGAAAACTGTGTGTGTGTTTGTGTGACTGTGTGTGTTAGTGCAACTGTGTGTGTTTGTGGAACTGTGTGTGTTTGTGGAACTGTGTGTGTTTGTGGAACTGTGTGTGTTCGTGTGACTGTGTGTGTTTGTGGAACTGTGTGTGTTTGTGTGACTGTGTGTGTTTGTGGAACTGTGTGTGTTTGTGTGACTGTGTGTGTGTTTGTGTAACTGTGTGTGTTTGTGTGACTGTGTGTGTTTGTGTAACTGTGTGTGTTTGTGTAACTGTGTGTGTTCGTGTGACTGTGTGTGTTTGTGTGACTGTGTGTGCTTGTGTGACTGTGTGTGTTTGTGGAACTGTGTGTGTTTGTGTGACTGTGTGTGTTTGTGGAACTGTGTGTGTTTGTGTGACTGTGTGTGTGTTTGTGTAACTGTGTGTGTTTGTGTAACTGTGTGTGTTTGTGGAACTGTGTGTGTTTGTGTGACTGTGTGTGTTTGTGAGTCTGAGCCTCGACTCTGTTGGACGAGAGTCTGGAAGTTTCCAGGTCTGAGGAAAAAACTGCTCAAGAAAACATGGAAGAAAATGTTCGTTTGGCTTCAAGAAACTGTTTTTCTTCTCTTGAATCGAACCAAAGAACATCAGATAAATGTTTATATTTTCAACATCATTTAAACTTTGAATACGTCACATTTTTTTCACAATATTTTCTAAATTGACCAAAAATAGTGTGAATTAATTAATTTAACTCGAGCATAAAATATATAAAACAGTTGTTAAAATAAAAAAGAACAAACATAATAAATAAAGACAAATAAAAAGAAAACGTAACAAAATACTGAAGATAGAAAAAGGGGGAAAAAAATCCTACTTTTTTAAAACTTATTCTCCAATTTGTAGAAAATTACCACAAAAATACAAAATATATAAAAACATCTTGTATTATCTATATTACTCATATTAAAACCTGATATTGAGTAAAGTGTAAAAACATATATGCAATCGTTGATTTTTCTACATTATATAATAAAGTTGTATCCATCCATTCATCCTTCTATCCATCTATCCATCTATCCATCCATCATTCTATCCATCCATCCATCCATCATTCTATCCATCCATCCATCCATCATCTAATAATATTTAAATACAAACAACAAACTACAACAAAATGTAAAACGCGAACCCAATGATGTGCAATGCTGCCCCCAGCTGGTCAAACACAGTAGTGCACGAAACCGTCGGTTTAATTCACGTTATCAAAGAAACGTTTAAGCTGCTGATCACGTGAGTCAATAAACATAAACAATAACAATCTTTCATTTTAAAACTCTTGCTGAGACAAAAAGCAAGTTGTGAAAATGTATTAAAAATAAATTACATTTCATGCGATTGTTGTGACAAATGTGTTTTTGTATGTTTTACATTGAATGACGAGACAAAAGAGACAGAAGTTTGATAAAGATATGATGTTGAGAATCTTTCTGGTTTTTTTTAAATAACGAAAGAAAACGAGATTTTAATTTCTATGATAGCAGAAAATATGATGCTGCCCTCTACCGGTCATTACAGGTATCAGATCTGACGTTACATTAGTTAAACCTGAACTTTAACCTTTAAGAAATAAACATCTTCAACAAAATACAAACATATCATCTTTGTTGGTTCAGACTCATCGAAAAACGTTTGTTACACGGAACTCGTAATATAAGCCATTTATAGATCAATTAAATCAACTTCAAAGCTCACTTTAACGTGAAATACTAAACGTTCAAATGATTCCATGAACAAATGAAAGAAAGACAAAAGTTATTCATACATTTATCGACATGAACTGAAACATATGACGATAGAAGTAGTTCTTAGTCGAAGAATAACATCATAAATAAAGGTTTTAAAGAGAGAAACTGAAAAAAGTAGAAATGAACAAGAATAAATAACAAGAATAACTTCACAGAATTTATTTGAACAAGAATACAAAGAACAACATATACAAAAAAAAACTGCAAAATATAACTTTATTATCAATTGGATCAAGAACAGAAAGACGTACAAACATATAAAATCTCAGGCACACGTTTGGTCGTCGTCTGCAGCGGCTGGAATGTTCAGCATCACTGCTACAGTAAGAAACAGTGTTAAGGCTTAGATATCGTCATGACAACGACTACTTTAAATAAACACCTTTCAGCTTTTGGTAGATTTTTTTGGGATTGTTTCATTTTTGGCTACATTTAAATTATATTTAATTAGACTATTTTGCATCGTGAAAAAAAACTAAACAAGTGTCAACAAATGAGCCGTGAAATCAACACAATAACAGTCAAAAGTGTGTGTTCGCGTCACACGTGTGTGTTTGTGATTCAAGAACAGACTTGCATAGAGAAGCGACTGCTGACGGGAAACTGGACGATCCATGATTTCCATCCTCTGAGCTCGTGTCGCCTCGAACCCGAACGCCGGGACGTACTCGTGCCTGACCAGCAGGGGGCGTCCTGACACGCGAGCCAGAGATGAACCTCCAGTGTGGACTCGGTCCAGTGTCAATACTGATCCAGGAATAAAAGAAATATACAAACATTTCAAGGATCGTCGTTTCACGAGAACAAGCTTTAAAGATGGCGATAATCACGATGACCCCGCAGTCAGTGGTCATAATGTTTTGGCTGATCTGAGGATTGGTAGAAGCGTGAAAAAAACACACACACTCTCACATCCAGTGACAGACACACAACCCTGAAGCAACTGTAGACAGCATCTGGATTCTCCCGCACAGGAAGTTGTAACGGCACGAGACGGCGAGGGCGGCTTGAGTGACGTGCAATACTAGTTTGAGGGAGTGTGTGTGTGAGCGTGTGTGTGTGTGTGTGTGTGTGTGTGTGCGTGTGTGTGCGTGGATAGCAGCATGGTCTCCAGCGATGGCTGAGGTCTAGAAATAGTGGCGACCAGGTCGTCTTAATAATACAGCATCTGGATGTTTCAGTGTCAAAGCGTCGGCTGAATAAATAGATAAATATGTGCACCAACACAAGCGTGCACACACATACACACACACACACACAGACAGACACACAAGTCCACTCCAAGCAGGATCCGCCGTCGTCACGGTAACGTTTTCATCATTTTCATCAGGAAACGTAATAAGTTAAATGACCTTTTCTTTCTTTCTTTTTTTTTTTTTAACACCCAAAACTTGTTCTGGTCACTGGCAGTTCAGGGAGGGGCTGCTGAGCCAGGACCAGATCTGGATCATCTCCTGGGGGGTCCTGGGGTGGACCAGCATCAGACTCTTATAGACGCAAGGGTTCGATCGGTACTTCTCCTCGATGTTGAAGGTCCGGAAGCCCTTGTTCTTCTCCGGCGCCAGGCCCAGCTTGCGGAGGCACATGCCGGTGTAGACGTCGTCGATGGGGTACAGGGCCACGGTCTGGGACGTGTTGTGGAGCCGGGCCGCGATGTCGCCGGAGAACAGGTAACCCCCGCCCCCCGCGTACGGCGGGTACGCGCCCACGTACATGCTCTCGGGGATGAAGTACTTGAGCTTCTTGTCGCGGTGCGGCCCGGCGTTGGTGATCACGTCGCCCACGAACAGATCCTTGGCCTTGGGCTCCTTCAGATCCTTCAGGAAGTCCAGGATGCGATACGTGTTGACGAAGACGTCGTCGTCGCCCTTGAAGATGAAACGCGCACCAGCGCAGCGGGTCTGGATCCAGTCCAGGAACAGAACCTCCTTGACCGTCAGGTTGAAGAAGGAGTCCCTGTAGTCCCACTGGATCAGGTCTCTGTGGCGGACGCCCTCGTAGCGCAGCATCTCCGACAGGTCCGGGTGGTGGTCCCCCGAGGTGGCGTTCCCCAACAGGAAGATGGTGACCACCGTCTTGTTGGCCACGACCCCGGCTCGACCCCACGACTGGCGGATGGCCTGCCGACGGTCGAAATGCGGCGCCAAGGACTTGACGGCGAGGAGCAGGAAAGGCGGATCCTTGCAGATGTCCGGCTGGTCCACGAGGACCGGGTACGAGCGGCACCGCATGTACAGCAGGAAGTCCTTGAATCGATCCGGGAGAGAGTTGTAGTCCTTGACCTGAGTGGTGACCCTGAGGTTTGGCTGGCAGGGGTCAGAGGTCAACGTGTCATTCATCCAATCGGGCGTGTCGGTGGAGTTGGCCGTCAGGACGGGGTTGTTCTGAAGGTCCAGGATCTGCTGCTGCCGGTTCCAGTACGCCGGGCTCGGCGCCAGCTTGGTCCAGAAGGGCTTGGTGGGGATGAGGAGCTTGTGCTGGCCGTTCTTGTCCTGGCCGCCATGTCTGGTGATGATGATGAAGATGAAGAAGTTGACCATCATCACCGACACGATCCACTTGAGCCTCCGGCGCAGCACCGCCATCCTGCTCGCGGCGGACCCACCTGAGGGGCACAAACGGGTCAGTTAGACTCTGAACCGGGTCACACCACATCATGTTGAACCAGGACCGACACAATCCTACGGCAGGAAATCACAACGTTTCATCAGATCGTTTGTGTGCGAGTCGTGGAATCACAAGTATGTGCGTCTGAGCCTCAGACCTTCAGAGCTGGACACGTCTATTTAAAGGACACGAGTGTGTGTGTGTGCGTGTGCGTGCGTGTGCGCGTGTGCGTGTGCGTGTGTGTGTACATGCCTGAGGTCGGACGGAGAGTTTTATTCTTGTACATTTTCAATAGTACTGGTCGTCTCTGAAGGAGAAAACCACGAATCAAGATCTTCTTGTTAATATTATTAGTTTTATATTCGTACTTTTATTTATCAAATCATTTCCTGAAGGATGGATGGAGTGCGATCGTCCTCGTTCTGGTAATAAAACAATAATAATGCTTTAGTAGCAGCAGGAGGTTCTAACACTGATGCTAATGGTCCATAAAGATAAAGTGTGTAAACTCAGTCTGTGTCTATCTGTGTGTGTCTGTGTGTGTGTGTGTGTTTGTCGAGTAGTAAAAAAGTCGCTTCTTTATCTCCAAGTATTGACTCAACAAGTCGTTTTATGGAGTAAGAACCACGAAGCCTGACAGTTTCCTCGACATCAAAGCCGTCACAGAGAAGCTGCTCCTGCATCGACGTCTACAGACGCTCGTTTGAACGCAACGACAATAAACAACCGTGTGTTTAATGATAATAGTCACGTCCAGTGATACACATGTTGACATCACACCGAGCCGCCGGCCGAGAAGAGTCTCCACAGGCCGGAGATGTTTATCCAGGTTTTACGACCAACACTGTCCAGCGTCGACACCGGAGCGAAGACCTGAAGCTTCACACGTTTGTCTCGGAAGAAACTGATGAAACACTTTCAAGCTGTTCCACTGCTTCTCTCACTCGACAGAAGGAACAAAGTACAAAGGCTTGTTCAACGATGACTCACTTCACGTGAAAGCAACAGTTTCAGACGACGTTGCTACTGTTTTCAGTGTTTTTGTGCGACGACGAGCAACCGTCTCACCAGAAACAAGTCCTTCTCGACGTCGGGTCGACTTCTGGTGAGATCGGCCAAGTTTACACACAAGACGTGAATTTCCAGTGACTAACGCAGGAAAAGGACAGAGAAGGAAACACTGATTGAATCGACATCTGGAAAATATTACGGCGATGATGGGCAACAGTGCAGAGTCCTTTTATGGAAAAGATGAAGTTCCTCAGGAGCAGATGTATCAGGAAAATAAAGTTTCCCGTCATAAGTGAAGAAGGTTGACTACACTCCTGACGAGCGTCTTCTTCTGAGCCGTGTTGCTGCGACTCCTAGCAACGGCTTCTCTCGGTGCATCTGCCTCGTGTCTCGCCGTCTCCTGGACGAGCTCTGGTCCAGGAGACGAAGCTTTAGTCGCCGGAGATCATTCTCAGAGTCCTGGTAACATTAGACGAGGAGATCAGCGGCGACACCGAGGGTTTCTGCTCGGATCTCGGCTCGAGGATAATTATCACGGTCGTGCAAACAAAGAGGCTCTTGGGAGATAAGTGGAGGGGAATCTCGAGAACGGAACAACATGTTGACAGAACGGCGGCTTCCGGCCACAACACTCCAACCTCTTCACTCTCTTCTTCAGCTAAGATCACACTTTTCATGCTTTTAAAAACTCACATATAGTGAAAAACGACAACATTAAAACAATGAAAAATAAATGTCAATATCAGCCGTCGTTGCCAACATAGTAAGTAAGTAAATTATATTTATATAGAGCTTTTCCAGACCAGGGTCACAAAGCGCTTAAACAATTAAAACAATACTCAATAAAATAAATACTTTAAAGATCAAGATAACACCAACATGAATAGATCTGAAAGTAAGAACCAGAATTTTAAAATGATCCTGAAAGAAACTGGCAGCCAGTGAAGAGTTTGAAGGAGAAATGTGAGTTCTTCTACTAGAGCAGCCAGTGAAGAGTTTGAAGGAGAAATGTGAGTTCTTCTACTAGAGCAGCCAGTGAAGAGTTTGAAGGAGAAATGTGAGTTCTTCTACTAGAGCAGCCAGTGAAGAGTTTGAAGGAGAAATGTGAGTTCTTCTACTAGAGCAGCTCAGAATTCTTACGATAGTGAGTCGACGACTGTTTACATGCAATAGTTAATAACATTTCTTCAAAGGCGACATTACACTGCGTCTAGTGAGGGATTATCTATAAATATATATATAAAGAATATATTTTGACAGTTTTTATCTGAAGGTCTGTCGACAAAAATGTTTGGTACCACTCAAGCTACAGCAATACTGTAACTTAAATACTTTTAAAGTTATTTAAACATTATTTAATCAATAAGTCTCAATCATGACAGAGTTTCTTGGCCGTTGTGTACTTTATGTGTTGAAAAACTATATTTGTTTACTAGTGTGATCACTCACAACGATCGACCTTTGAAACAAAAGATGCTGAACCGTTGAAAATTATCTCATTGCTATTATTCTCAATATTATGATTGGGATTAAATATGAAAATATTTATTCTCTAATACGATAAACTATTCATATTATAATGAACAAACTTTTCTTATGATTGTTAAGATAAGATGATAAAGCCATTCTTAAAGTGACAAGTAATCGTTCACCCAAAATTTAAACTACACTCATTTTCTTATGTCATATAATGTTGGATTATATTCAGATTAATCTGTTCTTTTTAGAGTTATAGACACAAATGTTTGTTCATTTTAATGTAGCGACTGGCGCTCAGTTGTCTTCGTCCAAAGACACTTAAAAACATTCAATACTTCATACTGCTCGTCTGTAACGTCTCGTTGACCTCGACCAGAGGAATTTAAAAGGTCTGTATAATAAGCTAAAGGCTAACATGCTACACAGACAGGAAGTACTTCAGGTAAAAGAGTTCACCGATGTGTTGCACGTCTGCTCAAAGCTTTCAGTTTCTCTGCCCCGTTTTCTTGGAAAACTCTCCAAACTGACCTCAAATGACAAACTTTTAGTTGACCTGAATCTTTCTGCTCCGTCTTGAAAACACTGACAACGAAAATCCACTGAACAGTTTCTACGTTTTTCAAATGTTTGTGACCACGACTCAATACGACCACGAAAACTTATTTCATCTCCTTCATTTGGAAATAGATAAAAAAAAAAGAGATTTAGGGACGACTTGTTTTCAGGAGATACTAAAATGGGTCCATCAGCTCACCTGTGCAGGTGAGTTGGGCCCTCGTCTGGTCTCTGTGTCTCCCTGTGTCCTCTTAACCCATGCTGAGCTCCAGCTCCTGGGAAGCAGCAGAGGCCGACGAGGACATGGAGGAAACCCTGGAGGACACTCTGGAGGACACTCTGGAGGACACTCTGGAGGACACTCTGGGGGACACTCTGGGGGACACTCTGGGGGACACTCTGGGGGACACTCTGGGGGACACTCTGGGGGACACTCTGGGGGACACTCTGGGGGACACTCTGGGGGACACTCTGGGGGGCTGGACCTGCAAACAACAGACACGGAGAGTCAACAGCCGAGACAAACAGGATTCATCGCTACATTTAAGAAAGTCAATCTGAGAAAAGTCCTGGAATCTAAGGGTTATGTTTAGGTAACCTGGTACAACAATCATTCATTCAAGTCACTTAATGGTTTTGACCAGAAGTCATTTTCTATTATTCATCAACTTTTAAATCCCCTCAGATCTTTCTGCCTCGTCCCTGTCGGGCCGAAACCACCGAGGGAAGAAAAACAAGCAAGAATGTCAGACGTCAGGTTGTCACAAGAACCGATACTTCATTATCAATTCTTTACCAGCATGTAAACAACAATGTGTTTTTTTGGTAACGTAAGTACCAAATACACGTTATTCATACGTATATCTATTTATCCATCAATCTATCCGTCCATCCATCCAAATATACAGTTATTGCACAAAACATACTTTGTTCATCGAAGTCAGTCGATACATTCAATTCCTTCAACGACACAGACCTTGTGTAAGAAATGTCTTGAAATAATCACAGAATTTCTGTATCATGACATTATTGTACAGCGTTTAGGTAAATTAGTATTTTAAATACTTCCAAGAGTGTTAAGAGTATTTTTAGAATTCTAAATATGCATTTAACAAAGTTAAAAGTAAAAAAAAAAAACAACCCAACCCCCAAAAAACCAACACTCCACGCAGTCGTATCCCCTTCCAGGGATTCTGAATACAGTCACCCTAGTTATGAGACCAAAATATTGTGATAGTTGATACTAATAATTCAAAATTAAAAGATAAATTCCCCGTCTCAGCTTCAGCGGAAATAAAAGCCGAACCAATTACGCCGAAGTACCGAAGTGTCACCAGATTTATTCCACGACCCTCTGGACATGAGTGACATCAGCCCTCAGGACTGCAGTATAAATAACCCTGGTGGCACCTACACATTCATGAGCCGTCCACACGCTCCATCGACACCACAAATACTCCCGAGCACCTCTTGACCCGGGTCACAGGAACATGTGACACAAGAGCCCAATAGAAACTCAGTGTGAAGGAGAAGAAGCCATGAATAGATCACATGACTGAGCTGACGTCTGTTCACCAAATATCTAGAGTCAATATCAGATTCACACTCACACTACGGTCGCACTTCTTCTGTCCGTGCGAGAACAACCACATATGGATCTTGGAATAACGATCATGACGGTGTAGAGATGGACGCTCTGATGAAAAGCATGTCAGCGACGCCAAGAAGATATGCAACGACACGTTCTTGTAGTCGTAATGTTACGCCCTCATGTTATTAACAACTGGTCTGACGGGATGTTTTGCAATCTATATAATCTTGACTCTTATTTCAACATGTACAGTTGAACCAACAAAGGCCTCACACAGGGTGAAGAAAATTCCTTTACATTTCTGTACGTTGACATCCAGATAAAATGTTGCCACAGTCTAGCCGACAAGAAGTTGTTAACACTGGACAGTAACCAGTGAATGAACCTCTCTAACCAACACTAGCATTTCACCAAATTAATATTTACAACTAAAGTTCGTCCATCATCATGTTTCCCAGCGACATAAATATCTCTATAGTAATGGTCTTCATTCTTTAAGGAAGTTCAGGAACCATCAGTAGATTCTGATCCACAGACCTCCGAGCCAGAGCTGGGGTGTAAGTCTGGATCAGATCACTGATGGAAGGTCTGACCATGAATAGATCTGAAAGTAAGAACCAGAATTTTAAAATGATCCTGAAAGAAACCAGTGAAGAGTTTGAAGGAGAAATGTGAGTTCTTCTACTAGAGCGGGTCAGAATTCTGGCTGCAGAGTTTAGTATGAACTGCAGGCGAGACACATCCTTCTGGTTTAGATGGAATAAACTGTTACAATAGTGTAAACGACACAAACGCATGGATTATAGATTTATATAGAGGTGATACGGCGAAGAATACGTAGGAGGACGAATCTCAGAACGAGAAAACCATGTGATCAGAGGTGTTTAAGAGGTTGTGTATTTGCAAACTCACTTCTGTATCAACATCAATCCATTTTAATCTGGACTGTTCACTAGTTTTTAATCTTGTTTTGTGTAAAAATGTTTGTGTTTGTTTTATTTAAACACATATAACACCTGAACTAGTAAACTAGTTATTCTTGTTTTCTCTGATCCAAAACCATGTTGGTTAGAGGTGCAGTTTTATATATATATTCCTGTGTATAGGTCACAGTACAGATTGTAATTCCAGTTGTAATGCTTGTAGAGCCTCGTCATATCTTTCTTGTGTGATGCACTAGCTTTCCTTCTTTCTCAAGGCTGCTGATCTTCTCTTCAAGCGATCTGTAGAGTTCTGCTGCTGCTCATCCATCACTTGATCAAGATACTTTATGTCACTTTGACATCAACTTTGGAACTGGCTTTTATACCGAGTCACTAACTTACGGTTTCTCTCTGATTTACACATAAATATTAAGATCCCAGTTCAGTAGCTGGATTCCAATCTCTACTAGTAGGATCTGGAATCGGTACTACTACTGTAATACTACTGTATTGTGGAATAACCTTGTAGTCATCTTGATGCTATAATGTACAATTGCTATGTCCTCGACAAAGAAGCTACATTGGCCTTTTCCTGACAGCTAACTTGCTGTTAAAATTCATCGACATTTAAAGAACTTGTTCGGTAGTTCTGAGGAAAAAAAAGAGACCAAAACTAAGTCTTTCTTCTTGCTACACAGTTCTCCGGGAAAGATTGAAATATTTTATTTAAAAACACATTAAGGTCAGGGGTCGCCAAGCTTTTTTGAAAAAAAAAAAAATCTATAAAAACCATATAGTTTTGCTCATTTTCATTTGTTTACACAGTTAATTTTTTGAGTGAACGTGACTGAAGGTAAACTTTAAATGTCAAGAGTCAGAGTCCAAGGTCACTTGAGAGGAAAAATGTGGCTTTTTCCACAAAATAAAACCTCTTTCAGTTATAAACAGAAACTATACAAATGGATTCTTCTTTTGGTTTGGCACTGTATCAAGTGCATCACATGGGTCTGTGACCACCGAGTACAATCTTTAGTAGGACACTTTGGTGACGTCGGTAGAGATAAACACTATCAAAGAGCAAAAAAGCTAAAGATCTCCAGGAAGAGACAAAACAAGCAAGAAAAAGAAAACATTGCATTATCTCTCTTTGTCTTGCTGGTTCAAATCTTCTCATGCACGTCACACAAACATCATTTCTTAAAAACACTCAGAAATTAACGAGATAAGTGTCTCTGTGATCAATAAATCTATAACGTGAACCAGCAGTCGAGCGTAAACAGAGCCCAGACGATGAAAAGCATATTTTCCTGCTGCTGCCAAATCAAGCTTCAATTGAAACATGGCATTAGGATTACATTTCCAATCAAGTAAGTGCCTGGATTTAATCAAAGACTGGAAGCTGCTGAAACAATGATTATGAAAGGAGAGAAAAAGAAGAATCGCTAACATTCCACGAACGCGCACAACATTTAAAATAGCAAAGAATTTGTGGTTATCAACAAACAGATGCGACTCGGCCTCCTCGAGCCAGAGGTCACCTCTATGTATGGTGAGAAGCACTCGCTGGTTCTTTGAGTAATCCAAAGTCAAACATGCGTCGAGCGCCGCCGTGTTGTTGCACATTTAACAGACGCACTGGCGTGAAGGATGAGGTAAGAGTCGACAGTTTGTTGCGACATTATGTTTCAACTTTGAAAGAAGGTAAAAACTACAAATTGTTCTGCTTTAATGACTATACAAATACTTTGATTTACAGATTATAGACGCACATGTGGATGAGCTGCAGGTGTTATGTTGTGTTTACACAGAAAGATGCTACTTTTAATCAAATCAAGCCTTTTTTCCTCGTTATTAACACGACAGTAAAACGGCAAGATAAAGTTAAGCCTTAGTCATCAACGTCTAACCATCGATTTATGAATGTGAAGCATTTGTGTCATATTTATTTATCCATGTTGTTTCATCATTAGAGTTTGTTGCAAAATACAAAATACACTTTATTATCTTCATGACAATCTGTCATCCTGGCATTACCAGGATATCGACATCAGCATGTTGTCTCTCTTGCTTTTCTTGCTAAACAGCCTCCTGGAGACTCGTAAAAAGCCAAATTGTAATTGGATTTAATAGACTATACAACTTGTATTCACTTTCCTCATTATCAATATATAAATATATTTACATAAATACCTTCTTATATCACAATATTTCCACTTTAACCTCCCTAAGGGTGTTAAACCCAATCATACAAGGGTCATAAATCTTTTAGAAAACAAAAGATACCAGTTTGACTGTAACAGGAAGTACAAGAGGCTCAACCGTTCACAATCGTCCTTTCACAGTTACTTTGTCATCCTTCAAAAAATTCCTTCCTCTGGTCATAAGTCTTTTAGGAAGTCTGTGTATAATTGTTGACATCCATAAATCTCTATTTATTATCCGATCTTAAACACTGGATCACTACACAAACATTTATCAACATTTGATGTAAATATTATTGTGTATATATTATATAGCGCAGATTTATCTTTTATTCCATTTAGATTTTCTTTCTCGTTTTTATTTCTGGGTGTTTTTATTTCTCTTGCTGTTGTTAAACCGAATTTAAATGCTTATTCCATCAGTTGAAAATGTCTAATATATATAATAACATAATATATATGAAAATGAATGAGAAAAATGCACAAGTTATTATCTTGTCACATAAATGGTGCAGCATCTCAATGACATGTTTGTTCGTTTTCAATGCTTTTGCTTCACGACTCAGACTGAATGGCGTCTGTGGTTGTTCTGCCTCTCGATGGAAATTTGAAAACGGCAGCTAATGGAGACATTTATTACAGGAAGGTAAAGAGCTTTCAAAGGAAGAGGGAAAGAGAGAGAGAGAATATCTTTATTACCAGAATAGGAAGAGATGTAACATCTTATTATTAGCAGGAATAGAAAGAGATGTAACATCTTATTATTAGCAGGAATAGAAAGAGATGTAGCATCTTATTATTAGCAGGAATAGAAAGAGATGTAACATCTTATTATTAGCAGGAATAGAAAGAGATGTAACATATTATTATCAGGAATAGGAAGAGATGTAACATCTTATTATTAGCAGGAATAGAAAGAGATGTAACATATTATTATCAGGAATAGGAAGAGATGTAACATCTTATTATTAGCAGGAATAGAAAGAGATGTAACATCTTATTATTAGCAGGAATAGAAAGAGATGTAACATCTTATTATTAGCAGGAATAGAAAGAGATGTAACATATTATTATCAGGAATAGGAAGAGATGTAACATCTTATTATTAGCAGGAATAGAAAGAGATGTAACATCTTATTATTAGCAGGAATAGAAAGAGATGTAACATCTTATTATTATCAGGAATAGGAAGAGATGTAACATCTTATTATAAGCAGGAATAGGAAGAGATGTAACATCTTATTATTAGCAGGAATAGGAAGAGATGTAACATCTTATTATTAGCAGGAATAGAAAGAGATGTAACATCTTATTATTAGCAGGAATAGAAAGAGATGTAACATCTTATTATTAGCAGGAATAGGAAGAGATGTAACATCTTATTATTAGCAGGAATAGAAAGAGATGTAACATCTTATTATTAGCAGGAATAGAAAGAGATGTAACATCTTATTATTAGCAGGAATAGGAAGAGATGTAACATCTTATTATTAGCAGGAATAGAAAGAGATGTAACATATTATTATCAGGAATATGAAGAGATGTAACATCTTATTATTAGCAGGAATAGAAAGAGATGTAACATCTTATTATCAGGAATAGAAAGAGATGTAACATCTTATTATTAGCAATAGGAATAGAAAGAGATGTAACATCTTATTATCAGGAATAGAAAGAGATGTAACATCTTATTATTAGCAATAGGAATAGATGTAACATCTTATTATCAGGAATAGAAAGAGATGTAACATCTTATTATTAGCAGGAATAGAAAGAGATGTAACATCTTATTATTAGCAGGAATAGAAAGAGATGTAACATCTTATTATTAGCAGGAATAGAAAGAGATGTAACATCTTATTATTAGCAGGAATAGAAAGAGATGTAACATCTTATTATTAGCAGGAATAGAAAGAGATGTAACATCTTATTATTAGCAGGAATAGAAAGAGATGTAACATATTATTATTAGCAGGAATAGGAAGAGATGTAACATCTTATTAGTAGCAGGAATAGGAAGAGATGTAACATCTTATTATTAGCAGGAATAGAAAGAGATGTAACATCTTATTATTAGCAGGAATAGAAAGAGATGTAACATCTTATTATTAGCAGGAATAGAAAGAGATGTAACATCTTATTATTAGCAGGAATAGAAAGAGATGTAACATATTATTATCAGGAATAGGAAGAGATGTAACATCTTATTATTAGCAGGAATAGAAAGAGATGTAACATCTTATTATTAGCAGGAATAGAAAGAGATGTAACATCTTATTATTAGCAGGAATAGAAAGAGATGTAACATCTTATTATTAGCAGGAATAGAAAGAGATGTAACATCTTATTATTAGCAGGAATAGAAAGAGATGTAACATCTTATTATTAGCAGGAATAGAAAGAGATGTAACATCTTATTATTAGCAGGAATAGAAAGAGATGTAACATCTTATTATTAGCAGGAATAGAAAGAGATGTAACATCTTATTATTAGCAGGAATAGAAAGAGATGTAACATCTTATTATTAGCAGGAATAGAAAGAGATGTAACATCTTATTATTAGCAGGAATAGAAAGAGATGTAACATATTATTATTAGCAGGAATAGGAAGAGATGTAACATCTTATTATTAGCAGGAATAGAAAGAGATGTAACATCTTATTATTAGCAGGAATAGGAAGAGATGTAACATCTTATTATTAGCAGGAATAGAAAGAGGTGTAACATCTTATTATTAGCAGGAATAGAAAGAGATGTAACATATTATTATTAGCAGGAATAGGAAGAGATGTAACATCTTATTATTAGCAGGAATAGAAAGAGATGTAACATCTTATTATTAGCAGGAATAGAAAGAGATGTAACATATTATTATTAGCAGGAATAGAAAGAGATGTAACATCTTATTATTAGCAGGAATAGAAAGAGATGTAACATCTTATTATTAGCAGGAATAGAAAGAGATGTAACATCTTATTATTAGCAGGAATAGAAAGAGATGTAACATCTTATTATTAGCAGGAATAGAAAGAGATGTAACATCTTATTATTAGCAGGAATAGAAAGAGATGTAACATCTTATTATTAGCAGGAATAGAAAGAGATGTAACATCTTATTATTAGCAGGAATAGAAAGAGATGTAACATCTTATTATTAGCAGGAATAGAAAGAGATGTAACATATTATTATTAGCAGGAATAGGAAGAGATGTAACATCTTATTATTAGCAGGAATAGAAAGAGATGTAACATCTTATTATTAGCAGGAATAGAAAGAGATGTAACATCTTATTATTAGCAGGAATAGAAAGAGATGTAACATCTTATTATTAGCAGGAATATAAAGAGATGTAACATCTTATTATTAGCAGGAATAGAAAGAGATGTAACCAACCATGACCAAATATAAATTCAGTCACAAGCAAAAAGTCTTTAAAAGAGAGACTTTTTTTCTTTCCTTTGACAAGCAGACGTATGGAAAACTGTTGTATTGAAAAGGGGAATAACAACAGCTTGTTTACAGTTATGAATCAACATTATTAGTTATGGGTGTAATTGAAGAAACAATCATAATTATTGCTGTATCTATTGAATACAGATTCATATTTTGATGTTTAAAAATAAATAGAATCACCATCATTGTTGAATAGATTGTAATCCAGCCATGAACGTACAACATCGAAAACATGGAAGTCAAAGACGTTTGCTTTGGTTCCAGTTCAAACACGGAGCTAGAATATCCGGTGATAGAAGAACTAAACAAGTGAGTAACGTGTCCTCGGGGACTCGTGGCAGGAAGAGGGAAATAAGCAGGAATACTGCAGACAATAGAGAAAATAAGCGTCCAGCCCACAAACATGTATTCTAGTGAAGTGAACTCGTGCGGTCGAGTCTGACCTGCAGTGGTCAGTAAGTACCTCAGGCTCTGAACTAAGAGATGTTTGATCTGAGAGTGTGGTTTGTTGCTCGAGCATCTTGAGAATCATTCACTGTTACCCTGTCCCGGACTTTGACTTCAAATGACCAGAAGCTTTCGATAGATATAACACCGAGACATCCAGGAAACATCGTCTTATGCATCGACTTCTGCAGCAGCTCTTCGTGAATAAATAAGTGGAAGAAGATGAGACGTGATAATGAACAATAATAAAGCACTTGATGATTCTCTGGAACACATGATCCAAAGTTGACTCAACGAAACACTCACACGACTAATGACCTCTTTGAACTAACGTATCAACAACATTCATTTAATTAAAAAACATTATTGACCGTTTTGAGTGAGACGACGACTACATTACAGGACATCACGTGATATTGATGAAGTAAAATGTTCAGAAAATATTGGTTTGTATGTCGTGAGAGAAATATAATGTTTGAAATCAATTTCAACCTTTTTCTACTTGGCACAGTTTCTGAGAGCAGTAAAATGATTCAAACATTTAGAAGTATATTGGGGATGTATAACAAATTTCAGGTTTAGTTTATTTATTTAAACGGACAATGTGCAGTTCCATTAAAACTGCACCAGATTTAGCACAAGATGCTACTTTCCATGTGTCGTCCTCAACAAAGATAGTTTACACAATCCATCGCATACAAATAAAGCAAATACACAATCATATACAAAAACACAGTACAATCCAATAATGTCAATGATGGCCATATACCCGTCTGGTACTATTATTGTACATTATTATTATTATTATTATTATTATCATTAGTGTAC
Organism: Callionymus lyra; assembly: GCF_982586985.1. NCBI lineage: Eukaryota > Metazoa > Chordata > Actinopteri > Syngnathiformes > Callionymidae > Callionymus > Callionymus lyra. The sequence goes on from NC_141828.1 coordinate 2,073,041, forward strand.
AAATAGATACATAATAATAAAGACACAGAAGGACACCATAAGAAACAGATTTTTAGTTTTAAAGATAAAAAAGATACAACATTTTAATTCCATTTATTTTCTACAAATTTTATTTTTACTGGGACAGAAAAAGTCGGCGTCGTGTCGTCGTTGAACATCAGAAATACTTGATGAAGTGGGTTCCGCTCAATGCAAATAACAGCTAATGACTACTTTATTTGGTTATTTCACTTGACAGGTGAGATATGGGAAAGGGTTGTGTATTACTTATTTTTAATTATACTTTGACGTTAATGTTTGCACTTCCTACTGATGAAAGTCCACCAATTATTCAAGGTCAGGGTTTACTCTTTGCACCAACACAGAAAAATAAATACATGAAATATAGAAAACACATAAAATAGACAAAAGTTTGTGAGGCATAAAATGTGGAAACATATTTCAAAATGTGTGGAAGCCGCAGTGTTGCATGTTTGCAGCTCCGGCAGTTGTGTAACTACCAACATGTGTGCACAGTAACGTCTCATCACATGTCGCCAAATTGCAAACGTTCATATCCTGTTTCCAGAAGCAAACTTTAATCCTCACCAAACTTCCCAGTGAGCAGTTTAACTGACGCCTGATTAACATTTAACTTTCACTCAAAACTCGGTTTGTTTGTCGGAGGTTTTGTAAAACTATAAGCAAAGACAGTTGGTTTTGGTTCTAGAATAGAGTATTAACCAACAAGATAACGGTTTAAAAGAAATATAATAATAATTTTATCATCTGACACAAGATGATGAGTTAAATACAACTGATCTTTATTGCATCATGCTAAATAAAATACTTTCTTAGGGAATATTAGAAGTACCAAACACTGCAAACAATACATGGAAAAAAGTAAATTAAAATAAATAGTTTCCCGTTAGCAACAAGGTAGCGTTAGCAGCAAGGTAAGAGTTGGCAACAAGGTGGAGTTAGCAACAAGGTAGCATTAGCAGCAATGTAAGAGTTAGCAACAAGGTTGGAGTTAGCAACAAGGTTGGAGTTAGCAACGAGGTTGAGTTAGCAACAAGTTAGTGTTAGCAGCAAGGTAGCGTTAGCAGCAAGGTGAGAGTTAGCAACGAGGTTGGAGTTAGCAACAAGGTAGCATTAGCAGCAATGTAAGAGTTAGCAACAAGGTTGGAGTTAGCAACGTGGTGGAGTTAACAACAAGGTAGCGTTAGCAGCAATGTGGAGTTAGCAACAAGGTGGAGTTAGCAAAAATGTGGACATAGTAATGAGGTAGAGTTAGCAAGAAGGTAGAGTTAGCAAGAAGGTAGGGTTAGCAACAAGGTAGGGTTAGCAACCAGGTAGAGTTAGCAACAAGGTAGAACAAGTACACAGAGTTAAAGAGTTCAGTTCAATATAACTTATGTCACGTTAAAGTTAAAACAAACACACAGAGACACGACACTGCAGATACACTCACTAAAGTCGTCCGTTTCTAATACTTTAACTCATGTGACGATACAGTTTTGTAAGAAACATGTATCATGAGATGAGGCTCTTATTTGAAATAGTTTTTATTTTACAGTATCTGTCCGATGACACTGAAGAGTCAGAAACATTTAAAGGCAGAGAAAATATGAAAACATGTTCTTTTATAATTGAAAACTGCTTATTACCACAGTTTGAATGATAACTATATTAATGTGCAAACAAATAAGAAAATCAACACAGGTTTGTTATGGAGCTTGAAGGCTGTACAAACATTTTTTGAATGTCTGAAAGTTGTTGGTTTGGTTCGTTTTGGCATCCATGTGGAAAAATGTTTTACCGTTACCACTCTTAGAATGTGAAATTATTTATGATTTGTTTTCTTTATTTAACAAAGTTGTGTACTTAAAAATAAAGGCTTCTTTTATTAACCATGGTGTCAAAGTATCTGGAAAAGCACCTTGTATTTTTATCGACTACTAAAATGTTGGTATTTTGACAACCCTATTAGCAACATAATGACATTAGCAACGAGGCGGCATTAGCAACGAAGCAGCATTAGCAATGAAGTGACATTATCAACGAGGCAGCATTAGCAACAAAGCGACATTAGCAACAAGGTGATATTAGCAACAAGGTGATACTAGCAACTATTTGACTTTACCAAGTAGGTGATGTTAGTGAACAAGCAGTAAATAGAGTTTGTTCGGCACTAGCAACGAGGCGGCATTAGCAACGAGGCGGCATTAGCAACGAGGCGGCATTAGCAACGAAGCGACATTAGCAACGAAGCGACATTAGCAACGAAGCGACATTAGCAACAAAGCGACACTAGCAACAAAGCGATACTAGCAACGAAGCGATACTAGCAACGAAGCGACATTAGCAACGAAGTGACATTAGCAACGAAGTGACATTAGCAACGAAGTGACATTAGCAACGAAGTGACATTAGCAACGAGGCAGCATTAACAACGAGGCAGCATTAACAACGAGGCCGCATTAACAACGAGGCAGCATTAGCAACGAAGCGACATTAGCAACAAAGCGACATTAGCAACATAAGCAACGAGGCGACACTAGCAACAAAGCGACACTAGCAACGAAGCGACACTAGCAACGAAGCGACACTAGCAACGAAGCGACACTAGCAACGAAGCGACACTAGCAACGAAGCGACACTAGCAACGAAGCGACACTAGCAACGAAGCGACATTAGCAACGAGGCAGCATTAACAACGAGGCAGCATTAACAACGAGGCAGCATTAGCAACGAAGTGACATTAGCAACGAGGCAGAATTAGCAACGAAGCGTCATAAGCAACGAAGTGACATTAGCAACGAGGCAGAATTAGCAACGAAGCGTCATAAGCAACGAGTCGACATTAGCAACAAAGCGACACTAGCAAAGAGGTGACATTAGCAACGCGGTGACACTAGCAACGAAGCGACACTAGCAACGAAGCGACACTAGCAACGAAGCGACACTAGCAACGAAGCGACACTAGCAACGAAGCGACACTAGCAACGAGGCGACATTAGCAACGAGGCGACATTAGCAACGAGGCGACATTAGCAACGAGGCGACATTAGCAACGAGGCGGCACTAGCAACGAGGCGGCACTAGCAACGAGGCGGCACTAGCAACGAGGCGACACTAGCAACGAGGCGACACTAGCATCGAGGCGACACTAACAACGAGGCGACACTAGTAACGAGGCGACACTAGCAACAAGGTGATATTAGCAACAGGGCGGCATTAGCAACGGAGCAGCATTAGCAACGAAGTGACATTAGCAACAAGGGGATATTAGCAACAAGGGGATATTAGCAACATGGGGATATTAGCAACAAGGTGATATTAGCAACAGGGCGGCATTAGCAACGGAGCAGCATTAGCAACGAAGTGACATTAGCAACAAGGTGATATTAGCAACAAGGCGACATTAGCAACAAAGCGACACTAGCAACGAAGCGACACTAGCAACGAAGCGACACTAGCAACTAAGCGACACTAGCAACAAAGCGACATTAGCAACGAGGCAGCATTAACAACGAGGCAGCATTAGCAACAAAGTGACATTAGCAACGAGGCATAATTAGCAACGAAGCGACATAAGCAACGAGTCGACATTAGCAACGAGTCGACATTAGCAACAAAGCGACACTAGCAACGCGGTGACACTAGCAACGAAGCGACACTAGCAATGAAGCGACACTAGCAACGAGGCGACACTAGTAACGAGGCGACACTAGCAACGAGGCAGCATTAACAACGAGGCAGCATTAGCAACAAAGTGACATTAGCAACGAGGCATAATTAGCAACGAAGCGACATAAGCAACGAGTCGACATTAGCAACGAGTCGACATTAGCAACAAAGCGACACTAGCAACGCGGTGACACTAGCAACGAAGCGACACTAGCAATGAAGCGACACTAGCAACGAGGCGACACTAGCAACGAGGCGACATTAGCAACGAGGCGACATTAGCAACGAGGCGGCACTAGCAACGAGGCGGCACTAGCAACGAGGCGACACTAGCAACGAGGCGACACTAGCAACGAGGCGAAACTAGCAACGAGGCGACACTAGTAACGAGGCGACACTAGTAACGAGGCGACACTAGCAACGAGGCGACACTAGCAACGAGGCGACACTAGTAACGAGGCGACACTAGTAACGAGGCGACACTAGCAACGAGGCGACACTAGAAACGAGGCGACACTAGCAACGAGGCGACACTAGTAACGAGGCGACACTAGCAACGAAGCGACACTAGTAACGAGGCGACACTAGCAACGAGGCGACACTAGCAACGAGGCGACACTAGAAACGAGGCGACACTAGCAACGAGGCGACACTAGTAACGAGGCGACACTAGCAACGAGGCGACACTAGAAACGAGGCGACATTAGCAATGCGGTGACACTAGCAACGAAGCGACACTAGCAACGAAGCGACACTAGCAACGAGGCGACACTAGCAACGAGGCGACACTAGCAACGAGGCGACACTAGCAACGAGGCGACATTAGCAACGAGGCGACATTAGCAACGAGGCGGCACTAGCAACGAGGCGGCACTAGCAACGAGGCGACACTAGCAACGAGGCGACACTAGCAACGAGGCGACACTAGCAACGAGGCGACACTAGCAACGAGGCGACACTAGTAACGAGGCGACACTAGCAACGAGGCGACACTAGAAACGAGGCGACACTAGCAACGAGGCGACACTAGCAACGAAGTGATATTAGCAACAAGGTGATATTAGCAACAGGGCGGCATTAGCAACGGAGCAGCATTAGCAACGAAGTGACATTAGCAACAAGGTGATATTATCAACAAGGGGATATTAGCAACAAGGGGATATTAGCAACATGGGGATATTAGCAACAAGGTGATATTAGCAACAAGGGGATATTAGCAACAAGGGGATATTAGCAACATGGGGATATTAGCAACAAGGTGATATTAGCAACAGGGCGGCATTAGCAACGGAGCAGCATTAGCAACGAAGTGACATTAGCAACAAGGGGATATTAGCAACAAGGGGATATTAGCAACGAAGCAGCATTAGCAACAAAGTGACATTAGCAACAAGGGGATATTAGCAACGAAGCAGCATTAGCAACGAAGCAGCATTAGCAACGAAGCAGCATTAGCAACAAGGTGTTACTAGCAACTCTTTGACTTCACCAAGTAGGTGATGTTAGTGAACAAGTAGAAAATAGAGTTCATTCCCTGAGATGCTTGAACTCTAGAGCAGCAGCTGGAGATGGTTTGTGTCATGAGAGGTGTTTCCATAATTAGCATCAAGACAGGAACACATCCCAGTGGAGATGATCTCAAACAACGACCTCCAAATAAAAGAGACGCTCGAAAGTACTGCAATACCAGTTTTAAAAAAGCAACAAAAACATCATATATATATATATATACTGTATATATGTAAAGAAGTGAGTTTAAATGTATGATGCTTAAATTATGGTTATTATTTAATTTAAACAAGAACCTCCGACTCTCTCGAGCACCAGAACCTCCAACTCTCTGGAGCACCAGAACCTCCGACTCTCTCGAGCACCAGAACCTCCGACTCTCTCAAGCACCAGAACCTCCAACTCTCTCGAGCACCAGAACCTCCAACTCCCTCGAGCACCAGAACCTCCGACTCTCTCGAGCACCAGAACCTCCGACTCTCTCGAGCACCAGAACCTCCGACTCTCTCGAGCACCAGAACCTCTAACTCTCTCGAGCACCAGAACCTCCGACTCTCTCGAGCACCAGAACCTCCGACTCTCTCAAGCACCAGAACCTCCAACTCTCTCGAGGACCAGAACCTCCAACTCTCTCAAGCACCAGAACCTCCAACTCTCTCGAGCACCAGAACCTCCGACTCTCTCGAGCACCAGAACCTCTAAATCACCAGAACCTCCGACTCTCTCGAGCACCAGAACCTCTAACTAACCAGAACCTCCGACTCTCTCGAGCACCAGAACCTCCAACTCCCTCGAGCACCAGAACCTCTAAATCACCAGAACCTCCGACTCTCTCGAGCACCAGAACCTCTAACTAACCAGAACCTCCGACTCTCTCGAGCACCAGAACCTCCAACTCTCTGGAGCACCAGAACCTCTAACTCTCTCGAGCACCAGAACCTCCAACTCTCTCGAGCACCAGAACCTCCAACTCTCTCGAGCACCAGAACCTCCAACTCTCTCGAGCACCAGAACCTCCGACTCTCTCGAGCACCAGAACCTCCGACTCTCTCGAGCACCAGAACCTCCGACTCTCTCGAGCACCAGAACCTCCGACTCTCTCGAGCACCAGAACCTCCGACTCTCTCGAGCACCAGAACCTCCGACTCTCTCAAGCACCAGAACCTCCGACTCTCTCAAGCACCAGAACCTCCAACTCTCTCGAGGACCAGAACCTCCAACTCTCTCAAGCACCAGAACCTCCAACTCTCTCGAGCACCAGAACCTCCGACTCTCTCGAGCACCAGAACCTCTAAATCACCAGAACCTCCGACTCTCTCGAGCACCAGAACCTCTAACTAACCAGAACCTCAGACTCTCTCGAGCACCAGAACCTCCAACTCCCTCGAGCACCAGAACCTCCGACTCTCTCGAGCACCAGAACCTCTAAATCACCAGAACCTCCGACTCTCTCGAGCACCAGAACCTCTAACTAACCAGAACCTCAGACTCTCTCGAGCACCAGAACCTCCAACTCCCTCGAGCACCAGAACCTCTAAATCACCAGAACCTCCGACTCTCTCGAGCACCAGAACCTCTAACTAACCAGAACCTCCGACTCTCTCGAGCACCAGAACCTCCAACTCCCTGGAGCACCAGAACCTCCAACTCTCTGGAGCACCAGAACCTCTAACTCTCTCGAGCACCAGAACCTCTAACTCTCTCGAGCACCAGAACCTCCAACTCTCTCGAGCACCAGAACCTCCGACTGTCTCAAGCACCAGAACCTCCAACTCTCTCGAGCACCAGAACCTCCAACTCTCTCGAGCACCAGAACCTCCAACTCTCTCGAGCACCAGAACCTCTAACTCACCAGAACCTCCGACTCTCTCGAGCACCAGAACCTCCAACTCTCTCGAGCACCAGAACCTCCAACTCTCTGGAGCACCAGAACCTCCGACTCTCTCGAGCACCAGAACCTCCAACTCTCTCGAGCACCAGAACCTCCAACTCTCTGGAGCACCAGAACCTCTAACTCTCTCGAGCACCAGAACTTCCGACTCCCTCGAGCACCAGAACCTCCAACTCTCTCGAGCACCAGAACCTCCGACTCCCACGAGCACCAGAACCTCCAACTCTCTCGAGCACCAGAACCTCCAACTCTCTCGAGCACCAGAACCTCCAACTCACCAGAACCTCCAACTCCCTCGAGCACCAGAACCTCTAACTCACCAGAACCTCCGACTCTCTCGAGCACCAGAACCTCCAACTCTCTCGAGCACCAGAACCTCTAACTCACCATAACCTCCAACTCTCTCGAGCACCAGAACCTCCGACTCCCTCGAGCACCAGAACCTCCAACTCTCTCAAGCACCAGAACCTCTAACTCACCAGAACCTCCAACTCTCTCGAGCACCAGAACCTCCAACTCTCTCGAGCACCAGAACCTCTAACTCACCAGAACCTCCGACTCTCTCGAGCACCAGAACCTCCGACTCTCTCAAGCACCAGAACCTCCGACTCTCTCGAGCACCAGAACCTCTAACTCACCAGAACCTCCGACTCTCTCGAGCACCAGAACCTCCGACTCTCTCAAGCACCAGAACCTCCGACTCTCTCAAGCACCAGAACCTCCAACTCTCTCGAGCACCAGAACCTCTAACTCACCAGAACCTCCGACTCTCTCGAGCACCAGAACCTCTAACTCACCAGAACCTCCAACTCCCTCGAGCACCAGAACCTCTAACTCACCAGAACCTCCGACTCTCTCGAGCACCAGAACCTCTAACTCACCAGAACCTCCGTCTCTCTCGAGCACCAGAACCTCTGACTCTCTCAAGCACCAGAACCTCCTACTCTCTCAAGCACCAGAACCTCTGACTCTCTCAAGCACCAGAACCTCTAACTCTCTCAAGCACCAGAACCTCTAACTCTCTCAAGCACCAGAACCTCTAACTCTCTCAAGCACCAGAACCTCTAACTCTCTCAAGCACCAGAACCTCTGACTCTCTCAAGCACCAGAACCTCTGACTCTCTCAAGCACCAGAACCTCCGACTCTCTCAAGCACCAGAACCTACGACTCTCTCAAGCACCAGAACCTACGACTCTCTCAAGCACCAGAACCTCCGACTCTCTCGAGCACCAGAACCTCCGACTCTCTCAAGCACCAGAACCTCTGACTCTCTCAAGCACCAGAACCTCCGACTCTCTCAAGCACCAGAACCTACGACTCTCTCAAGCACCAGAACCTACGACTCTCTCAAGCACCAGAACCTCCGACTCTCTCAAGCACCAGAACCTACGACTCTCTCAAGCACCAGAACCTACGACTCTCTCAAGCACCAGAACCTCCGACTCTCTCAAGCACCAGAACCTCTGACTCTCACTGGTAATGAATCATCTGAACAGGAGGCGGCGCCGAGCAGCGAGCGAGACAATGTTCTGAATGCTAAGAGCAGATGATTTAATCAACAGATGAGTGACTGAGGGTCAACGTGTCCTTGAACACTGGAGAAGGTCCAGGACAGTTGCTGCCGCAGATAATCACATTATGACGAGTGGCAGGAATTACTGAGCAGTAACTAGGATGGATATGAATATCTGTTTCTCTCTCAAACCAACCAGGTGTCTTCTCACTCGGTGGTTACGAGTTTCCATCACGACATCCTGATCATCTCATGCACACAAGATCTCAACGTTCTTCTTGGTGGTTGATGGTGTTTGGTGGATTTTAATCCTTTAGATGCCGATCTATGATTAATGACTTTATGTCAGTGGAAGGAAAACGATCCAGAAAAACATTAGAAACTCATAATAATCTTAATTTAATTTGTAATAGTTTTAACCTGATGATGATGAAACACATTTAAATGTTGAATCTGCTCAAAATATTTACTCGTAAACACTCGCTCTTCAAGGAAACACATTCGATTAAGTGCATCCGTTTATTCTGGATGATAATAATTCTTCTGAATAAATCACTCTGATGTTCCAAGTGTGTGTGAGTGAGTACAGTGTTCTGAAGACGACGAAGTACAACTTTTGCTCGACACTAGTTTCGTTTCGAGGAAAGTTCAGTGGATATTGATGATGTTTACTGTGGTTCACAGAGCTGCTGACAACAAGGCGGGGTTGAAGTATGAGATACTGAAGTAACTTCTGTTGATTATTACTCTGTGTTAAGTGTTTTCAAACAGAATTAACTTGTGAAATTAACCTTTAACTCCATCTGTTGATTCAGGTTCTAAACCAGTCGTGCTCCAAGATATTTGTTGTTTCCACTGAAGGTCAGTCATCAGG
>NC_141828.1:2087500-2097500 GCF_982586985.1 Callionymus lyra
GTACGTACTAACTAGTAACTAATCCTCCACAGATAGTATGTCTCAAACATACTTCTCTTAGTATACTAGAAGTTAGTATCAGCAGGATAGTGTACGTACTAACTAGTAACTAATCCTCCACAGATAGTATGTCTCAAACATACTTCTCTTAGTATACTAGAAGTTAGTATCATCAGGATAGTGTACGTACTAACTAGTAACTAATCCTCCACAGATAGTATGTCTCAAACATACTTCTCTTAGTATACTAGAAGTTAGTATCGTCAGGATAGTGTACGTACTAACTAGTAACTAATCCTCCACAGATAGTATGTCTCAAACATACTTCTCTTAGTATACTAGAAGTTAGTATCATCAGGATAGTGTACGTACTAACTAGTAACTAATCCTCCACAGATAGTATGTCTCAAATCACATACTTCTCTTAGTATACTAGAAGTTAGTATCATCAGGATAGTGTACGTACTAACTAGTAACTAATCCTCCACAGATAGTATGTCTCAAACATACTTCTCTTAGTATACTAGAAGTTAGTATCATCAGGATAGTGTACGTACTAACTAGTAACTAATCCTCCACAGATAGTATGTCTCAAATCACATACTTCTCTTAGTATACTAGAAGTTAGTATGCATCAGGATAGTGTACGTACTAACTAGTAACTAATCCTCCACAGATAGTATGTCTCAAATCACATACTTCTCTTAGTATACTAGAAGTTAGTATCATCAGGATAGTGTACGTACTAACTAGTAACTAATCCTCCACAGATAGTATGTCTCAAACATACTTCTCTTAGTATACTAGAAGTTAGTATCATCAGGATAGTGTACGTACTAACTAGTAACTAATCCTCCACAGATAGTATGTCTCAAACATACTTCTCTTAGTATACTAGAAGTTAGTATCATCAGGATAGTGTACGTACTAACTAGTAACTAATCCTCCACAGATAGTATGTCTCAAACATACTTCTCTTAGTATACTAGAAGTTAGTATCATCAGGATAGTGTACGTACTAACTAGTAACTAATCCTTCACAGATAGTATGTCTCAAACATACTTCTCTTAGTATACTAGAAGTTAGTATCATCAGGATAGTGTACGTACTAACTAGTAACTAATCCTCCACAGATAGTATGTCTCAAATCACATACTTCTCTTAGTATACTAGAAGTTAGTATGCATCAGGATAGTGTACGTACTAACTAGTAACTAATCCTCCACAGATAGTATGTCTCAAATCACATACTTCTCTTAGTATACTAGAAGTTAGTATCATCAGGATAGTGTACGTACTAACTAGTAACTAATCCTCCACAGATAGTATGTCTCAAATCACATACTTCTCTTAGTATACTAGAAGGTAGTATCATCAGGATAGTGTACGTACTAACTAGTAACTAATCCTCCACAGATAGTATGTTTCAAACATACTTCTCTTAGTACACTAGAAGTTAGTATGCATCAGGATAGTGTACGTACTAACTAGTAACTAATCCTCCACAGATAGTATGTCTCAAATCACATACTTCTCTTAGTATACTAGAAGTTAGTATCATCAGGATAGTGTACGTACTAACTAGTAACTAATCCTCCACAGATAGTTTGTCTCAAACATACTTCTCTTAGTATACTAGAAGTTAGTATCATCAGGATAGTGTACGTACTAACTAGTAACTAATCCTCCACAGATAGTATGTCTCAAACATACTTCTCTTAGTATACTAGAAGTTAGTATCATCAGGATAGTGTACGTACTAACTAGTAACTAATTCTCCACAGAAAGTATGTCTCAAATCACATACTTCTCTTAGTATACTAGAAGTTAGTATCATCATGATAGTGTACGTACTAACTAGTAACTAATCCTCCACAGATAGTATGTCTCAAACATACTTCTCTTAGTATACTAGAAGTTAGTATCATCAGGATAGTGTACGTACTAACTAGTAACTAATCCTCCACAGATAGTATGTCTCAAATCACATACTTCTCTTAGTATACTAGAAGTTAGTATGCATCAGGATAGTGTACGTACTAACTAGTAACTAATCCTCCACAGATAGTATGTCTCAAACATACTTCTCTTAGTATACTAGAAGTTAGTATCATCAGGATAGTGTACGTACTAACTAGTAACTAATCCTCCACAGATAGTATGTCTCAAACATACTTCTCTTAGTACACTAGAAGTTAGTATCATCAGGATAGTGTACGTACTAACTAGTAACTAATCCTCCACAGATAGTATGTCTCAAACATACTTCTCTTAGTATACTAGAAGTTAGTATCATCAGGATAGTGTACGTACTAACTAGTAACTAATCCTCCACAGATAGTATGTCTCAAACATACTTCTCTTAGTATACTAGAAGTTAGTATCATCAGGATAGTGTACGTACTAACAAGTAACTAATCCTCCACAGATAGTATGTCTCAAACATACTTCTCTTAGTATACTAGAAGTTAGTATCATCAGGATAGTGTACGTACTAACTAGTAACTAATCCTCCACAGATAGTATGTCTCAAACATACTTCTCTTAGTATACTAGAAGTTAGTATCATCAGGATAGTGTACGTACTAACTAGTAACTAATTCTCCACAGAAAGTATGTCTCAAATCACATACTTCTCTTAGTATACTAGAAGTTAGTATCATCATGATAGTGTACGTACTAACTAGTAACTAATCCTCCACAGATAGTATGTCTCAAACATACTTCTCTTAGTATACTAGAAGTTAGTATCATCAGGATAGTGTACGTACTAACTAGTAACTAATCCTCCACAGATAGTATGTCTCAAATCACATACTTCTCTTAGTATACTAGAAGTTAGTATGCATCAGGATAGTGTACGTACTAACTAGTAACTAATCCTCCACAGATAGTATGTCTCAAACATACTTCTCTTAGTATACTAGAAGTTAGTATGCATCAGGATAGTGTACGTACTAACTAGTAACTAATCCTCCACAGATAGTATGTCTCAAACATACTTCTCTTAGTATACTAGAAGTTAGTATCATCAGGATAGTGTACGTACTAACTAGTAACTAATTCTCCACAGATAGTATGTCTCAAACATACTTCTCTTAGTATACTAGAAGTTAGTATCATCAGGATAGTGTACGTACTAACTAGTAACTAATTCTCCACAGATAGTATGTCTCAAATCAAACTCTGCTGCTACAAACTAGCAGGAAATGACGCGACAGCTTCTTCTTCTACTACTATTTAACGATGTTTCAACCAGCTGTAGGAAAACTATCGCCACCTGCTGGCAGCACGTTTTGCAAGTTTTGAAAAAGAAATAAAGAAAAAATATGAGAATCGAAATATTGGCGAGATATTTAAGCTGGTATCAGCAGCGAAGACGTGTCGTCCTTCTACTGCTGGCTTAAAATACACCTGTAAGTATATGAATATATATATATATATATAGTAGATATATATATATATATATATATATATATATATTACGCAACTTCCGTTTACAACGTCACTAAGATGGAGTCGTTTAGTGTAGAAAGTGTCCATCGATCCATACTCAGTTTTGTGGGCGTTTTAGTGACAATTTAGTGTGTATGTAGCACTACATTTACATACTAAGAATTGAGACGCACTTACGCACTAAAAATACTAACTTTGAGTACACAAGTATGTGATTTGAGACTCAGCACTGGTTTTGGACGCAGTGGTGACCAAATACGTTTCCTCAGATATTTTATAAATTTGATCATCAGGCAAAAAAATGAGGATAAAATCATTTCACAAAATCAAAGCTAAATAAGCTAAATTATGATGTATTTTATTCAACTTAAAAATAACATAACTTTTATCGTAATAGTTTTTATATTTCCCTTCATCTTCTGCGCCATATTAACGTTAACATTAGGTGAAGAAGTGACGGGCGATAGATACTCACGAGAAGAGAAAAGTCTTAAAACAAAAACGTCATAATAGTAGAGACTAGTATTGAGTATTACACAAAATACAATGATTACAATACGTGACGGCCTCAGAAATGCTACTCTGGACTGCGGGAGGAAATCAGAGTTGCTCAGAGTAAACCATTGTGTTTGTCAGAAAAAAATAACTCGCACAAAGGTTGCGCCGATCAACGTTAAAACTACTTTAACAAATAAAATAAAATAATAAATACATTTAAAATAAATCTTTTTCATTGTATAGTAAAGTTTTGTTTTTCTATGAATCCACATTATAAATGAAAGAAATCATACATGAATTGATCCAAAATATTTCTAAATTCTCAAAGAAATGCCACAAAAAACAAAGATTTAATTTGTTCAATGTTTTAAAAACAAATGTATTTCTTCGTTAAAAACCTGTGAAATCAAAAGATAACGTTCTCTGTGGAGCTGCAGCAGCAGCTTCGACATCAGCTACACAACAAGAAGCGACACACACTGAGGCTTGAAAGCAGTCGATGTTTAAAATGTATGTAATAAACATAATTAAAGTAAAGCGAAGATATTCCTTGAATCGTTCCACTAGTTATGTGGAAGAAACTGGAGAGCGTTGAGGAAACAGCTATCGTGCTCCTCACTTCCTGTTTCCTTAGTTCTTCCCTAATTCTGCATCCTGTGTTTCATCTCCTGGCCTTTGAGGAATCAAAAAAAACCGCCACAACCTCTCATTTGTTGGTTGATCTGATTAAATTAGAAAAAAAGTGTTTAGGATCAAATAGTTTTCCCTCAAAACCGGCTCAAGAAAAATCTCTAAATTTAGTAAAATGATGTCACAACATGATCAGGATCTTATAATCCATGTGTTTGTGTCGTTTACACTATTGTAACAATTTATTTCATGTCTAAACCAGAAGGATCTTCTCGCCTGCAGTTCATACAAAACTCTGCAGCTAGAATTCTGAGCCGCTCTAGTAGAAGAACTCACATTTCTCCTTCAAACTCTTCACTGGCCGCTCTAGTAGAAGAACTCACATTTCTCCTTCAAACTCTTCACTGGCTGCTCTAGTAGAAGAACTCACATTTCTCCTTCAAACTCTTCACTGGCCGCTCTAGTAGAAGAACTCACATTTCTCCTTCAAACTCTTCACTGGCTGCTCTAGTAGAAGAACTCACATTTCTCCTTCAAACTCTTCACTGGCTGCCAGTTTCTTTCAGGATCATTTTAAAATTCTGGTTCTTACTTTCAGATCTATTCATGGTCAGACCTTCCATCAGTGATCTGATCCAGACTTACACCCCAGCTCGGGCTCTGAGGTCTGTGGATCAGAATCTACTGATGGTTCCTGAACTTCCGGACCAGAGGAGAGAAATCCTTCTAGACTGTTGCTCCTAAGCTTTGGAACCATCTCTGTGTTTGATGATCTACTGACTCCTTCAAGAAACATCTGTGTTTGATGATCTACTGACTCCTTCAAGAAACATCTGTGTTTGATGATCTACTGACTCCTTCAAGAAACATCTGTGTTTGATGATCTACTGACTCCATCAAGAAACATCTGTGTTTGATGATCTACTGACTCCTTCAAGAAACATCTGTGTTTGATGATCTACTGACTCCTTCAAGAAACATCTGTGATTGATGATCTACTGACTCCTTCAAGAAACATCTGTGTTTGATGATCTACTGACTCCTTCAAGAAACATCTGTGTTTGATGATCTACTGACTCCTTCAAGAAACATCTGTGATTGATGATCTACTGACTCCTTCAAGAAACATCTGTGTTTGATGATCTACTGACTCCTTCAAGAAACATCTGTGATTGATGATCTACTGACTCCTTCAAGAAACATCTGTGTTTGATGATCTACTGACTCCTTCAAGAAACATCTGTGTTTGATGATCTACTGACTCCTTCAAGAAACATCTCTGTGTTTGATGATCTACTGACTCCTTCAAGAAACATCTGTGTTTGATGATCTACTGACTCCTTCAAGAAACATCTGTGTTTGATGATCTACTGACTCCATCAAGAAACATCTGTGTTTGATGATCTACTGACTCCTTCAAGAAACATCTGTGTTTGATGATCTACTGACTCCTTCAAGAAACATCTGTGATTGATGATCTACTGACTCCTTCAAGAAACATCTGTGTTTGATGATCTACTGACTCCTTCAAGAAACATCTGTGTTTGATGATCTACTGACTCCTTCAAGAAACATCTGTGTTTGATGATCTACTGACTCCTTCAAGAAACATCTGTGTTTGATGATCTACTGACTCCTTCAAGAAACATCTGTGTTTGATGATCTACTGACTCCTTCAAGAAACATCTGTGTTTGATGATCTACTGACTCCTTCAAGAAACATCTCTGTGTTTGATGATCTACTGACTCCTTCAAGAAACATCTGTGTTTGATGATCTACTGACTCCTTCAAGAAACATCTGTGTTTGATGATCTACTGACTCCTTCAAGAAACATCTGTGTTTGATGATCTACTGACTCCTTCAAGAAACATCTGTGTTTGATGATCTACTGACTCCTTCAAGAAACATCTGTGTTTGATGATCTACTGACTCCTTCAAGAAACATCTCTGTGTTTGATGATCTACTGACTCCTTCAAGAAACATCTCTGTGTTTGATGATCTACTGACTCCTTCAAGAAACATCTGTGTTTGATGATCTACTGACTCCTTCAAGAAACATCTCTGTGTTTGATGATCTACTGACTCCTTCAAGAAACATCTGTGTTTGATGATCTACTGACTCCTTCAAGAAACATCTGTGTTTGATGATCTACTGACTCCTTCAAGAAACATCTGTGATTGATGATCTACTGACTCCTTCAAGAAACATCTGTGTTTGATGATCTACTGACTCCTTCAAGAAACATCTGTGTTTGATGATCTACTGACTCCTTCAAGAAACATCTCTGTGTTTGATGATCTACTGACTCCTTCAAGAAACATCTGTGTTTGATGATCTACTGACTCCTTCAAGAAACATCTGTGTTTGATGATCTACTGACTCCATCAAGAAACATCTGTGTTTGATGATCTACTGACTCCTTCAAGAAACATCTGTGTTTGATGATCTACTGACTCCTTCAAGAAACATCTGTGTTTGATGATCTACTGACTCCTTCAAGAAACATCTGTGTTTGATGATCTACTGACTCCTTCAAGAAACATCTGTGTTTGATGATCTACTGACTCCTTCAAGAAACGTCTGTGTTTGATGATCTACTGACTCCTTCAAGAAACATCTGTGTTTGATGATCTACTGACTCCATCAAGAAACATCTGTGTTTGATGATCTACTGACTCCTTCAAGAAACATCTGTGATTGATGATCTACTGACTCCTTCAAGAAACATCTGTGTTTGATGATCTACTGACTCCTTCAAGAAACATCTGTGTTTGATGATCTACTGACTCCTTCAAGAAACATCTCTGTGTTTGATGATCTACTGACTCCTTCAAGAAACATCTGTGTTTGATGATCTACTGACTCCTTCAAGAAACATCTGTGTTTGATGATCTACTGACTCCATCAAGAAACATCTGTGTTTGATGATCTACTGACTCCTTCAAGAAACATCTGTGTTTGATGATCTACTGACTCCTTCAAGAAACATCTGTGATTGATGATCTACTGACTCCTTCAAGAAACATCTGTGTTTGATGATCTACTGACTCCTTCAAGAAACATCTGTGTTTGATGATCTACTGACTCCTTCAAGAAACATCTGTGTTTGATGATCTACTGACTCCTTCAAGAAACATCTCAAGACACTTTGATTTGAGCTTTTCCTTGATTCTCTGAGACTCTTGTGTTTGTCTCTGAGTTATCTTGACCTTTAAAGTATATATTTTATTGAGTATTGTTTTAGATCATTCAAGCGCTTTGTGACCCTGGTCTGGAAAGGCACTTTAGAAATAACCACTACTTACTTACTTACTTACTTCCATCTTAGGGTCAAGGTGACCCGAAGGCCAGAAAAAAAATGTGTTTGTGGTATCCCTTGTGCTATCTCGGGGTCAAGGTGACCCGAAGGCCCGAAAACAAATGTGTTTGTTGTATCCCTTGTGTTGTCTCAACTGACAAATTCAGTGATGTGAAAGTTGGCTTGAATCCAAGTTTACGATGTGAATTTCCAGATGGTATAGATTCGGGAGCAACAGATGCAACCACTGGCGTAAACCTTGGTCTAATTTTGGCCGCACTAATGGAAGCATATGTTGAGAGAGTTTTTCTCCAGCAGACGATCCAGTGACTACAACAAATGTAGCATCTGAGAGGATGTTTACTTTTAGGTCAGTTGAGTATTTATCATGTCTGAGGAAAATTAAAATAGACACAAAAACAACCAGATCAGTTCACAACCAGATCAACAACCCGTGTCAGGCACAACCATTAAATAAAGAAATGAACAAAAAGATTCATACAATTATCTATCCATTAAAAGTTGTACTTCTGTCTTTCTAAGTAAGTATTGCTAATATGTTTTTAGTATCATGACACAGGAGAAATAAAGTAAAAAACAAAAGATTAAATTCCTAAAAGAACAAACTTACAAACCACATTAACAAACATGAATTTTATTTACAAACTGAAAAAAACACATTTAAAAACCCACACAAAACTAATATACAAACTCTAGATTATAAAGAAAGATTCTGAATTCTAATGGTATAAATGCCACATTATGTTTTGTTCAACCTTCGGTACATTTGTTCGGACAAATGTGAAAATAAAATGTCAACAACTGTGACCTTGACATTGTGACCATGGACTGTGAAATACAAATAAAACCTACAATAACAAGCGTTTAGACATGTTTAGTTTTCAAGTCACATGAAAGACAGAAGTTAGTGTTTCATTGAAGGAATCAACTATTTATTTACAGTTTTTATCGTAAAAACAAATTGTCTGTGTGACAGAGAATCACTTAATGACCTAAACACAACAAGGGAGGTCAGAGGTCAAGAGCCAACAGTGAAAACAACACTCGGTCAGTTGTATTTCAGCAGCAGCGTTTGTCTTTCGTAGAACAAAAGTATCTTTGTGGCCGTTTGCCCAGATGTCCTTGAGCCCGATGACTGTGAGCGTCGACACCAGAACATTCTCTTCTTCTCTGATTGTCGAAGTAAAGTCGACAATTAAACGTGTCCGTGATGAGATTAATCTCTGGAATGTGTTTGTTGTTATTCAAACGATCATTTATTCATCGATGACTCTTTGAGCAGAACCTTCCCAACACGTTTGATTCATTCAGCTGTTGTTCAAGAAGGATCAGAAATGAACCTTTTAAAAAAAAAAACACCAGCATGTTTTTTCATAGGACGTGTCCAGGAGAGAGTTGATGTTTGTTCTTTTGATGGTTTGAAGAAGATTTATGAAGCTTTGTACGGTTCTTGTAGGCTCCTGGATCGGGTGGATTTCTCTCGGGTTAATGAAGTTATTTTCGTTGTGTTGATGAAGCAGTGAAACAGAGACAGTTAAGCCTGTCCCTGGTTTCTCTGTCTGGCTGGGCCTGGTCTCCTTGTCAGCTCAGGCCTTCCACAGGCTCTAGTACTTGTTCCCCATATTACCTGATAAGTACACGATGCAGTTTTAGTTCAACAACAACAGGTTGATAGTCAGGAACAAAGAGCAACATTGATTCCGGTCGTTGAGTGATGGGATGAAAGTGATAACAAGGTGGAGAGAATGTTATCAGCCACAGTCTGAGGATGAAACCTGATAGAACACAACATCTCACACTGTTAATCAGTAGCTTCTGGAAGGTTTTAGGTGCTGAGAGTTTCACTGGAGACTGAGACAACAAGAACATCTGTAAGGTTAGAGGTCAAGGACAGAGACGGATGGACATATATAGACATAGGTAGATGGATGGATGGATGGATGGATGGATGGGTGGATGGATGGATGGATGGATGGATGGATGGATGGATGGATGGATGGATGGGTGGATGGATGGATGGATGGATGGATGGATGGATGGATGGATGGATGGATGGATGGATGGATGGATGGATGGATGGATGGATGGATGG